>NC_051176.1:140649806-140693085 GCF_013339695.2 Rhipicephalus sanguineus
AGTAGTAAATGTAAGGTAAATGTGAGAAAGAAAAGTGGACGAAAAGATAGCTTGCCGCGGGCAGGGACCGAACCTGCGACCTTCGAATAACGCGTCCGATGCTCTACCAACTGAGCTACCGCGGCGGCCATCCCTCCGTCCACCTTATAGGGTATATATGTACATTTAAACGTGGGAGCGTCAGTCAGCGCCGCCAGTAGCCATGACGGCGAGTGTGGAACACTCTTTTTTGCCTGTTGGCGTCACGTAGCACGTGAACTTATTACGAGCTGGCAGCTGACCAATAATCCCTCGCATACCACCTGAAAGCATCAAGTCTGCCAGAACGAGACCCTTGCTGGGTGTGTCCAGATAAGATCGAACACGAGGTCCCGGTCACCATTCCCGATTGTGATGAAATTAACTGCAGGTCTAGGCATTACACCCAGAACAATGGTTTCGCAGTTAGTTTTGCGAAAAAAAATTTTGTTCGCCTGAAAAAAAATATACAAATTTTGGCCGCAAAAAACGCTTTTCCGCCAATTTCGCGATTTCTGAAATTTGAGCGCACCTAGGGAAAAAACGGTGCACTTCTTCGTCACAATATTTATTCCCCTTAAAGAACAAGTGAAACACAATCTTATGAGGCTATTATTTTCCTTGCTTGTCGAAGCATTTTTGAAGAAAAAAATCACTAACTTGGCAAATCGCACAAAATACCTGTATTTCAGGAATTTATTGCTGCAAGCACGTTAAGGTGAGGATAATAAAAATTGGTACATATTAACTTTGATACTTTCGCTCTCTTTTAAAATAATTTGCGTGGTTTTACCGCGCTCCGTTTTACTCGATAATTGGGCTGAAACGTAAGTGATTTACCAAAAACGCTGAACTTTGAAAATGATTTTCTCAAAAAGGCCATTTTTAATTTTTTTTTTAAATCTCTCTGATTGAAGTCAAGGGCGTCATCTACCATTGTGCAGAAAAAAACGTTGCATTATTTTGGTTGCTAACAAGTTATAATGCGTCACACGTGACCATGCCAGCCTAGCGGCCGCGTCGTTCGTTATGGGCTGAAACTCGAATATAAGTTGCTAAAAATACTTGTACGTGACATAATCACAAATCAGCAGCTTCACACCAACAAATGCGCAGACCGGTGTCATGGTTCAGCAAGCTTTGTCTTGCGATCAGCCGCTTGACAAACCCGCAGCAGCGGCCGCTCGATACTGCGGGCACTCACGTTACATGAGTGCCGCTTCGACGGCGGATGAGCTCCGCCTGCGCGCGAAAACTACGCTAAGAGGACGAATTAGATAAGGAATGCATCACTGTGAAAGTTAAAGGCCGTTAAGTGCCAACAAATGTCATAGTATGCAACGAAAACACTGCCGGCGATTTCCCAGTGAGCGCCTCCAGTAGTGCGCTCATGTGTTGCTTTCTCTCTTCTGATGGGGTAAAG
The DNA here is from genome assembly GCF_013339695.2 of Rhipicephalus sanguineus. Taxonomy (NCBI): domain Eukaryota; kingdom Metazoa; phylum Arthropoda; class Arachnida; order Ixodida; family Ixodidae; genus Rhipicephalus; species Rhipicephalus sanguineus. The sequence goes on from NC_051176.1 coordinate 140,651,248, forward strand.
ATAATTAGGTTCATTCTATGAGCAACATATGACACAAAATAAAGCCATTGACATCTAAAGAAAGCTGTCATACGTGCTTCCGATGGTCGAGCAACTCAAACTGCAGTTGTTCATCTCGTGCCAGAACACTTGTCAGCCGGCTGTGAAAAGAAGTGTGTCCAAGTCCTTTGCTTCAATAAAGAACCGCTTTTACAATACTGTATTGTTGTGCGTCCGCAGATAGAATATTCAACGCAAGTCGAGCGCTTATCACGATATTATGCGGCTTCGGGCATAACAGCAGGGGAAAAAAATACATCCGTGCTGTATTGAAGGCGCTCACTGGGAAATCGCCGGCAGTGTTTTCGTTGCATACTATGACATTTGTTGGCACTTAACGGCCTTTCTCTTTCACAGTGATGCATTCCTTATCTCATTCGTCCTCTTAGCGTAGTTTTCGCGCGTAGGCGGAGCTCATCCGCCGTCGAAGCGGCACTCATGTAACGTGAGTGCCCGCAGTATCGAGCGGCCGCTGCTGCGGGTTTGTCAAGCGGCTGATCGCAAGACAAAGCTTGCTGAACCATGACACCGGGCTGCGCATTTGTTGGTGTGGAGCTGCTGATTTGTGATTATGTCACGTACAAGTATTTTTAGCAACTTATATTCGAGTTTCAGCCCATAACGAACGACGCGGCAGCTAGGCTGGCATGGTCACATGTGACGCACTATAACTTGTTAGCAACCAAAATAATGCAACGTTTTTTTCCGCACAATGGTAGATGACGCCCTTGACTTCAATCAGAGAGATTTAAAAAAAAATTAAAAATGGCCTTTTTGAGAAAATCATTTTCAAAGTTCGGCGTTTTTGGTAAATCACTTACGTTTCAGCCCAATTATCGAGTAAAACGGAGCGCGGTAAAACCACGCAAATTATTTTAAAAGAGAGCGAAAGTATCAAAGTTAATATGTAACAATTTTTATTATCCTCACTTTAACGTGCTTGCAGCAATAAATTACTGAAATACAGGTATTTTGTGCGATTTGCCAAGTTTGTGATTTTTTTCTTCAAAAGTGCTTCGACAAGCAAGGAAAATAATAGCCTCATAAGATTGTGTTTCACTTGTTCTTTAAGGGGAATAAATATTGTGACGAAGAAGTGCACCGTTTTTTCCCTAGGTGCGCTCAAAATTCAGAAATCGCGAAATTGGCGGAAAAGCGTTTTTTGCGGCCAAAATTTGTATTTTTTTTTTTCAGGCGAACAAATTTTTTTTTCGCAAAACTAACTGCGAAACCATTGTTCTGGGTGTAATGCCTATACCTGCAGTAAATTTCATCACAATCGGGAATGGTGACCGGGACCTCGTGTTCGATCTTATCTGGACACACCCTGCTATGAATGAAGGAAAGAAGTGTTAATTTCTAAGGGCTCGTTTTTTTTTTGTTATACACATTAATGAGCACTAACAGACAATAATGCCAAGGAAAGTATAGGGGACGTTTTTAGTAGTAAATGTAAGGTAAATGTGAAGAAAGAAAAGTGGACGAAAAGATAGCTTGCCGCAGGCAGGGACCGAACCTGCGACCTTCGAATAACGCGTCCGATGCTCTACCAACTGAGCTACCGCGGCGGCCATCCCTCCGTCCACCTTATAGGGTATATATGTACATTTAAACGTGGGAGCGTCAGTCAGCGCCGCCAGTAGCCATGACGGCGAGTGTGGAACACTCTTTTTCGCCTGTTGGCGTCACGTAGCACGTGAACTTATTACGAGCTGGCAGCTGACCAATATTCCCTCGCATACCACCTGAAAGCATCAAGTCTGCCAGAACGAGACCCTTGCTATGAATGAAGGAAAGAAGTGTTAATTTCTAAGGGCTCGTTTTTTTTTTGTTATACACAATATTAATGAGCACTAACAGACAATAATGCCAAGGAAAGTATAGGGGATGTTTTTAGTAGTAAATGTAAGGTAAATGTGAAGAAAGAAAAGTGGACGAAAAGATAGCTTGCCGCGGGCAGGGACCGAACCTGCGACCTTCGAATAACGCGTCCGATGCTCTACCAACTGAGCTACCGCGGCGGCCATCCCTCCGTCCACCTTATAGGGTATATATGTACATTTAAACGTGGGAGCGTCAGTCAGCGCCGCCAGTACCCTTGACGGCGAGTGTGGAACACTCTTTTTTGCCTGTTGGCGTCACGTAGCACGTGAACTTATTACGAGCTGGCAGCTGACCAATAATCCCTCGCATACCACCTGAAAGCATCAAGTCTGCCAGAACGAGACCCTTGCTATGAATGAAGGAAAGAAGTGTTAATTTCTAAGGGCTCGTTTTTTTTTTTGTTATACACAATATTAATGAGCACTAACAGACAATAATGCCAAGGAAAGTATAGGGGATGTTTTTAGTAGTAAATGTAAGGTAAATGTGAAGAAAGAAAAGTGGACGAAAAGATAGCTTGCCGCGGGCAGAGACCGAACCTGCGACCTTCGAATAACGCGTCCGATGCTCTACCAACTGAGCTACCGCGGCGGCAGGTCGCAGGTTCGGTCTCTGCCCGCGGCAAGCTATCTTTTCGTCCACTTTTCTTTCTTCACATTTACCTTACATTTACTACCAAAAACATCCCCTATACTTTCCTTGGCATTATTGTCTGTTAGTGCTCATTAATATTGTGTATAACAAAAAAAACGAGCCCTTAGAAATTAACATTTTAGCGTTTGAAATTGTAAAAACACAAACCAATCCATACGCGACTAGACGCTATGGCGCTGCGAGCGCATGCGACCTTCGTGCGGCTTGCGGTTGGGTACGCGCGACTATAAGGCGTGTCGGCTTGGGTACGCAACCAAGGGTAGGTTTCTTCGTATACCTCCCATAGGACGCGAAATTCAAACGCTCCGCCGACGCAAGCGCCGACAGCGCCGAGAGCGCTATTGAGTTACGCCCCTTGCAGAAGGCCGCCAAGCTCAAAGGGCGATGACGTAGCGATTACGTTGCTTACGTCGTCAGGGCAACAGTAACAACATCCGCTCGCCTCCACCCCTCTTTCTCCCTCTCCGCGCGCCGTTTTCTTTCTGCTTTTTTTTTTGTGCGCTTGCTTTTCCTCCTCTCTCATGCCGCGCACCGTTTTTTTATTTTGTACGCTTGCTTTTTCTCCTCTCCTATGACCCGCGCCGGGATTTTTTTTTTTTTTTTCGCGTGCGCTCGCGCGCGTGCTGTGCTTGGCCGCGCATTCGCGTTTGCCCGCAGCCAGCATGTGCCAGAGCATAAAGGATGAATCCACCTACAACATTTCTGTTACCTCTTTTTATTGTTCTGTTTCTGAAACTCAAGATTTGCATGTAATGGGGCACGATACAAGTTCAGGAGAAGAACAGAAGGGAAGAATTCACAGTGTGTGCATGTCTAAACACAAAAGTTCATTGTAAAATCTAGAAATTAAAAAATCGAACACATTGAAAAGTGTAGGCCCTTTGACGTACACACATATAAGAAAAACGATTTTCATTTGGTGCAATACCGAGCAAATTGCAGAGGAGCCTCTGATGAGAGGTAATCATGTAGTTTAAAGAAATGTCAGTGCATGACAAAACATAACGAAGCGCAAAATATGTAAATATGAAATAATATTGCAATGATTTACTTATTAACCGTTGAAATGATACGAAACACAAAACAACCACTTACATATTTGCTCAGATTTTGCACAAATATACATGAAATGGATGGACACCTTCACCAGATAAACAAAATGGAAAAGATAAGATTTAGCACAGTAAGTAGTACATTGCGCTAAAAAGAGCAAGACACAATATATGGTACTTGAACACTACTTGGAAGTTAGTTTGTGGCAACGGGATGCAGGCCATGGTCAGTTTATGCAGCAGCACATGACATTCGAAGAAAAGCGTATTACTCAACGACCAGGTCAAATAAGCCTATACGCAGCTTTTCTTTCACCGCGAATACAATGCCTAGCTGAATATAACGCCACTGAAGGGAGGACGTCATGTTGGGTACACTGAGCACTTCATTGTGATAAACACAAACAGTAAAATTCTGCATATAGGACATGTCTCATGCCTACACATGAATCCTTAGAGCGGTTTTTCCATAGGTAATAACAGAGACAATATATAAACACACAAACTACTTCTTCAGCCGTAAGTACATAGCATATTCACGCACCGAGAAGCACTGGGGCAGGGTAGAAAGCTGGTCCACTTGAGTTGCGGATCGAGACTTCGCAGAGCGCTGATTCTACAGCTGTTAACCCTTCCTTGGGCAAACGCATCAGTTCTTGCCTTCTCGAATACTCCGAAAACGTTTCCGTCCTGAAATAAAGCAATTGAAAACTATTAATTCCAACAATACAAATTACGCAGTCGCATGAGGCAAACGTAGTTTCGTTGTCTCGGCTTAGTGCAAGCTGCGATACATTAAGCAGTTTTAGAATAGCGTACGCTATGTTAGCGTTTGCGGCTCGCTATTTCCGTCACTACGGGAGCCCGCAAGCGGTTAGCGTACGACGCATGCACAGTTGCGCGAAAAGCCAACGCAAAGCTTTTCGTACGCTATTCTAAAACTGCCTATTGAGTCTCAGAAACGCGTATTTAAACGATGGCGAGTGATAAACAGGCAAAAAAAGCAAAACGCACTTCCATCACGCAGTTCTGTCATAGACGCAAAAGTTAAACTATGAGTCTCAAGTGCTTTAATTTCATTCCTTCTAGGAACAGCGATATTAACTGCAACATCGTGCTTTTCACGATTCAGCCGTAATTAAAAAAATAATAACTGTGTTGTCCAACTGCAATTCGTAAATGTGTGGCTGCGAACGCAAGCCGCATGCTCACCTTTAGTTTTTCGGAACCTCGAAGAATCTCGGCCGGTCTTGAAGTATCCGTGCGCCGTTGCATGATGTACGAATGGTGCGTGCCGTTAACCACCACGGCGGCAAGAGCGCAAAACACGCAAACACCACAAAAACTCCACACGCCGGCCAAAGCTCGCTTCATGTAACGGAACATCACGAAACTTCATGTCAAGGCCAGCGACTAGGACGGGCTCCTGTATGGCGGCGACGGAGCACGGCTGACGTAACGACCACTCCGATAAGTCTCAAGAGCGAACAATGACCCGCCAACCACAACGGGAGATTTGCAGGTGTCCGCCAAGCATAGCCTGCCTGCACGGCAAGCCTGGTGCCCGCTCTCAACACTCGCTTCGTGCTACAACGGAACTTTCGAGGAATTCAAAACTAGCGTCGCGGCGCGCGCGCGGCCTCCGCGGCCGGCGCGGGGCGCACGGCTTTGCCGGCACGGCGGCAGGCTACCATTGGCTGCTTTAATTTTAAATCTCCATGAACACTAGCGCCAATTTCACCTTCAGTTACGGGCTCTTTTAAAAGGCCGCCGAACTAGCAAATTATTCAAGATGGTGTCGGTGACGTAATCATGACGTAATTCTTTGGGACGCCGGAGCGGCAGTGTTTCCGGGTATTGACGCAACCCCGCGCGTACCAAAGCCCATGGGGCCCCAAGCGCTTGGGTACCCAGCATTAAAACTCTCTATTAATAAGTATGCACTTAGTGGTTGAAGTGCGCACTAGGGGCCGGATTTCGCTATCGCGTTGAACTCCTAAAGGCGATACTTAAGGGTGCCCCAAATTTAAACAAGAAAGTGTTTTATGCCGGGGTCCACCAAGTACATCCGTTACGGATATGACGCTCATAAAATGGACGCCAACGGGTGAGAAAGAAGCAAAACCAAGAAAAAGATCAGCCGCTGAAAATCGAACCCACGATTTTGCGGCCGCGACGGTAAGCGCCAGAGGCTAGACCGACTACGCTACCTTCGGATAAGCTGACTACGCTACCTTCGGATAAGCTGGACACTTCACGAACGTGCCTTATATCTTTCTCACACTCTCTCTCGCACGGTGCTCTCTGTTGGCGGTGCAGGTATAGGCGGGGCGGAGCGGGGCGGGGCGGTGCCGCCGTCTGTGAGATGTGAACAGAAATAACGCGTCACGATTGAACACTTACTAGCGCTTACTCCGAGATTGTGCGCGATATCGGAGGTCATGGTTAAAGCGTCTCGATACCAGCGAGGGACACTGGCCGCGCTGGCGTCGCCGAGGCACCCTAGACGCAGTTACGTTCATTGCCTTTCGCTTCGTGTTAGCGTGCGCAGGCTCATCGGAGTAGTGCAGCTTCCACTGCACCAACGGGATTTCTCCGCCGCCGCCTACTTGATTGCGAGAGCACCGACTAACAAAACTACTGCAATACGCGTTGCAGAAAGGACACGCTTTCGACGGGCGAATGTCGTGCCTTGGTGGAGCGAGACAGAGGCCAGCGGGACGCACGCGTTTGCAGCTCAGGATACGAACCTCTGCCTCCCGTGTCGCTTAAGCGCAGTGTGGTAGTGTATGCATGAGCAAAGGCGTCGGTTACCCATTACTAGAAAGCGCACACCGTGCCGTTTCTCTCCTTAATTGGCGAAGTCTTGAAGAAATGCATATCGGGTACCGGTTTTAATTATGAGCTTGTTGATGTGATCTTTACGCGGGATTCACGATTCGCTGTGTCGAAATTATGTTCAACACTTCAGCTACCACAACGGTTTAATCATGATCATGGGCGTTAGTCGTTGCGATGGAGACATGCCACTAGACGTCAACATGGGTGCATCGACGTCAAACGATGCTATAGCTGCCAAACACGAATAGACGTTGTTGTAGAAGCTCTCATATATCACTACACAATAAGCACTACTTCTGTGAAGACGTGTGCCACTTTCGTGTTCCACCAATTCCTATGAAGGAGGGATCCGCCATGTTTTTTTGGACAAATGCCCGAGCCGCAAACGTGTTACGTATAGGTTCCGTATTTACAAAGCTTTCCAAGTGAAATAAGTGTGTACGTCAGCATCCCCTCCCCCTACCCCCTTCCTTATTTTATTTGCCCTTCAAACAAGAACGTGGCCTGCAGAAGGTTCCGTTTGACAGCCAGCTAAGGGCAAGCGTGAAGGAAACACCGCACTTTAATGTTCGAGAGTTGTATGTACAGTCGTGCGCGATTTGAAGGTTATCGCGCGAGCGTCAACCAAGAACTACATCAGCGCCACGGTCCAGAATCCTCTTTTGAGGAGAGTGAGGTGTCAGGCAAGCTTCACTCGCTCATTTTGCTGTTCCTTAAGCTGCGATCACTCCTCTCATATCTTTTTTTTTTAGGGGCGAAGCTCCTTAGCGTGTGGGAGGTTCCCTCTTGAGTAGTAGTATGCATGCAGCCAGCTCTAGTTTAATGAATTGCTCACTAGATGGCGCTTCACGTATTTCTTAGAGTTGCTCTTTAAAGATGACAGATGGCGCTTGTATATTGCGAATGGCACATGTCATTGGATGCCTGCGATCGTAAAAGGCGCTCGCTCTTGGCGCGCTATCTCTTTCGCTCGGAGTCGCCGGATGGAGTCAGACAAGGCGCTCGCTCTTGGCGCGCTTTCTCTTTCGCTCGGAGTCGCCGGATGGAGGCAGACAAGGTTCTCGCTCTTGGAGCGCTTTCTCTTTCGCTCGTGGCCGGATGGAGGCAGACAAGGCGCTCGCTCTTGGCGCGCTTTCTCTTTCGCTCGGAGTCGCCGGATGGAGGCAGACAAGGTTCTCGCTCTTGGAGCGCTTTCTCTTTCGCTCGTGGCCGGATGGAGGCAGACAAGGCGCTCGCTCTTGGCGCGCTTTTTCTTTCGCTCGGGAGCGGACACTTTCCCTGCATTTCACCGATCACAAAGCGCTGATAATGAAGGGACCATGTAAACGAACAGTACAATAAAAGTTTGGTGTTTAATATATACACGGTGTTTCAAACTCTTTATATGATGTACTGGGCGAATTTCACGGAAGAGTTTCACGGTTTACCGATGATTCCCTCCGGAGCATCGCCCCACTCATCATCATTCACCCCGTGGATATGCTGTGATTTTTTTTTCATGACGAAACGATATATTTTGTTCAACTTAGCAAGCCGTTCAAATGAAGCAGGGCCAAGCACCAGCTTTACCAGATCTTTCCAGCAATATTGTCATCGTTCGCGGAAATAACAAAATTGCGGGAAGCAACCACTTGATCGCAACGAACGGAAAGCTTAAAATAGAGAGAAAGGGTGTAGAGCTCGTCGTAGGGACGATTGTTGTAGCGTGGAACAGCCACAGTTTCGCCGCAAGGGCGAAGCAATGAATGCGATAGCAAGAAACTAATGCTATACGAAGTGAGGCTTGCCAATGGATACTCTCAGTTTGAACAGCGCTCCCGTTGCAAAGGCGGCCGAAGCAGCGAAGGAAACTAGCGTGCCCCAAGTGTCGAGCTATGACACTTGATAGTTCGCGCTCATCTTCTGCTTGTTCGTTTAGCGGCGTCCCTTGAGCTCGAGTGACTTTCGTACGCTCCGTAACATGAGCGCGGACATCACGGTGAAAGCTTGAAACACGCCTCTTCCCCTCACCACGAGAACACCGCGCGAGCAGACAGCGGAAGGGCAAGGTTCTCCCTGCGCAAATAGAAGAAGCGAGCGAGCTCGCCGACGACTTTTAAATGCGCCCGTCGCGCTCCTAGCGCCATCTCGCTGGTAATGAAGAAACGCTTATAAGCGCCTGCCGTCTCTGAGTCCATCCAGCGGTAAAGGGTGGGTATATAACGCTCGCCGTTAGCTACGTGGAGAATCTGCGTTTCGTGGCGTAGTGGTTAGCGCCACTCGCTCCGGACCAAGAGGCCCCTGGTTCGATTCCGCGCTTCGGAAGCATTTTTCTGAATTATTTTTTGGGGGGCTTTTATATATATATACATACTTATACATATGCGGTGCATGACGGCGGACGGCGACGGCAAAATCCAGCCGAGGCTGTCCATATAATTGCTATCGCAATAAAAATGCATAATCTTGATTTTCACTCGTGCGAAACGTGCCGCTAGGCCCCTGGGACGCTAGGCCGGCCGAGGCTCGCGCGATAACCTTCATATCACGCACGACTGTGCACACAAGCTGACCAAACAAACAAGCGGCCACAAAAATGCCAGAGAACGATATAATTCCTTGCTCTATCGTGGTGTATTTACGGGATCCTACGAACGACGTCTATCAGAAGAATATATATAATGCTTTGACGTTAGGAAGGACGCCTATTTTCGCAACACATACAGAAGTACGGCGCAGTGCCTTTGGAGGGGAGGGGAATAGTTAAAAAAAGAGCGGAAAAGAGAGCGCACCTTCTTCTACACGATATATGATGCACTGATCCTTTCGTGATACCTCTATCCCCACAAGAAAAACCCGTGCCACGGTGTATTACACCGTAACCCGTGCGTGGATCGCAAACCTCAATATATAATGATTTGGAAAAGAGGGAAAAAGGCGCTATGCCCCCGCCTCTCTCTCCACCCCCCCCCCCCCCAAAAAAAAATAATAATGACAGACGCCAGTGTGCGTTGGCCTGTCGACCGGAAGCCTTTCCTATCGGGATTAGCGCTACGACAGAGGCATTGAGCCCCGCATTTTCCTGGAAGGTGCTTGTACAATTGTGGTCGAGTGAGCGAGGCGGACCGTCGTCGTGGCGTTACGCGGAAGCCCGATGGGAAGTCGCGAAGAGTCCCCATCGCGCGGCGACTTCCTGCGCGGCGTCCTCAATGTGAGATGGAAAATTTCTCAACGCTCCAGGACCTGTTTTCACCTGAACTCAAACACAATCGTTTTCAGGAGCTAGAGACAGTAGCCGTCTTCAGAAATCTCCACCGAAGTCAACGACCCTCCGGACTCAAAGTTGTCGCCGGGAGTTCATGGAATCAAGACGCCGGAGCGTGGGAATTGTACGTCGTCACTGTGTGGTGCTCTTGTGGACTCTATTGGACATTCATATATGTTGACCTTTGCATCCATTGAGTGACCCACTTCACCCTTTCTGGTGGGCGGAGCGCTGGGACGGCAAGACACCGGATTGGCGGGAGCTGATGTCACCGCTTCCCTAGTGTCTCAGTGCTAGCGGGCGCCGGGGCTATAAAAGCCGAAGACGTTTGTACAAAAATGTGAAACGATTCCTCTTGTAACTGCGTAACTGAACCTATGTTCTTTTCGGAACGTGTTCTCCTCACTGGAATCATCGGCTTGAACTCAACCGATATGGACGACGGCGTGGGCCAGCTACTGAAACGAGGCCTTCCGGACCCCCCTCCTCACAAGTGGCAACCGAACCCAGTACCTGCCAACAGAACAAGAGCAACATCAAGGTAAGCCACCGGCGTCGTAACAAGGCGGGTGTTGGTGAGACCGGGAAGCGGTTCGAGAGGAAATTTCGGCGTCGTCGACGAAAAGGAAAAGATCATTGGCGCAATGAAGAGATTCCTGCCGCCGTGCACAAGACCGCCGACATGCTATATACCTTGCATGTAGGGAAGAGGAAAGAGCTAGGAAGATGGCAAAGTAGAGTAACATTTTTAAATAATGATAAAATGAGCCAGAAAACCTGAAATAATACCCAAGATAGACCATGACGAAAAATTCGGCAGATCCCACGCACTGTGGGAATCGATGTAATGCGAAGCTGCCAGCAAAGAGCTGCATACATCGCCTTGTTTGTCTTTGGGCCAAATGAAATCATTCATGCCATGGCATCTAGTCCACCATATATCGCATGTTAGCCATGCACGCATGCATGCACAATCTAGTGTACACCATGCCAATGAAACGCATATTCTGGTATATAAATGCATGACCTGTCGTTTATGTTCATCACGCACTCGTGTCATGCCATACCACTTTTGGTATATATATAACGTTAACAAAACGGCCGGAAGCGCACCATGACAGTGGCATGTAAATCATACCGTACATGACATGCATAACATGATTCGCATGTTAAAGGACCCCTGACAGCAAAATTTTTGTTGGTGACTTTTTTACTGTAATTTGTAGCTTTGGGTCTGGTAATCCCTAAGTTAAATCGTAAATGCTCTAGCGTATCGTATAACTAATTCTAGCGTAGTTAATTGTGACCATTTTAGCGTCACTTCAAAACGCCCGCCTAAAAACCACAAGAAACTAGCGACCCATGCGGGGAGCGTCAAAGACCACGTGCACTCAAGCTGTGGTGACGTAGAAAGCGCGGTTTTCAAATCGGGGCCCCGCGCGCGGTAGAGATTGAAAGTATGTGGGTGCCTCGGTATGGGTTAAACCTGTTAAGCGCGTGACCCCTCACGAAAACTACCTCGAGAGCAGCCCGACAACAAAGCGAGAGGGGTGCGGAACAATAGGCCTCGCCGGGTGCCAGTCGTCGTATTGTGCATGTGCGCCCCGCAAACGCACGCCGCACGCTTCGACACAGCAAAGAGAGTGAAAGCATGGCTGGCAGTCGGCTCCAAACACACTCAGAGATCGTCGACGTCATTGTTACTAGCGTATCGTCACTCAGGGTGATTTTTGTGCAATGTATCACACCGAACACGTAGCACTAGTGTCGATGTTGCAGGGCAGCCGATTTTTTGTTTTATCTCCTACGCTGTTTGACATCGAATTAAAATAACTTCCACGCGACGGATGCCGTTCAAATTTGGCCAAGAAGACCTATGCATACCAAGCGATCGAATGATGGGCACATCTCGATCTTGAAATTTGATGTCAGTGCTCCTTTAAGACCTCTCATTTATGTTCGTCATACAGTCACATCGCGCAATACCAATTTTGGTGTATATCAAAGGAGCGAAATGGCCACGAGTGCACCATGAGTAGAGCATGTAAATCATGCCATACATGACATGAATATTATGGTTTTTCATGTTACCACCTGTCACTAATGTTCATCATACAGTCTCATCGCGCAATACCAGTTTTGGTGTATATCAAGCTATCGAAACGGCCGTGAATGCACCATGAGCGTGGCATGTAAATGATCTCGTACATTTCATGCATGTCATGATTATCATGTTACCACCTTTCATTTAGGTTCGTCATACAGTGGCGTCGCGCAATACCAATTTTGGTGTATACCAAGCTAGCGAAACGGCCGGGAATGCACAATGAGCGCGGCATGTAAATCATGAGATACATAAATTGCATGTCATGATTTCCATGTTACCACCTCTCATTTACGTTCGTCATGCAGTCGCGCCGCGCAATACCAATTTTGGTGTATGTCAAGCAAGCGAAACGGCACGAGTGCGTCATGAGCATGGCATGTAATTCATGTCGTGCATGTCATGCATGTCATGATTTTCATGTTACCACGTCTCATTTACCTTCGTCATACGGTCGCTTCGCGCAATACCAATTTTGGTGTACATCGAGCTAGCGAAGCGGCCGCAAATGCATCATGAGCATGGCAATTAAATCATGACATACATGAAATGCATGTCATGGTTTTCATCTTACCAACTGTCATTCATGTTCTTCATACAGTCACATCGCGCAATACCAATTTTGGTGTATATCAATCTACTGAAACTGCCGCTAGCGCATCATGAGCGTGGCATGTAAATCAGGTCGTACATGACTTGCATGTCATGATTTTCATGCTACCACATCTCACTTACGTTCGTCATACTGTCGTGTCGCGTAACACCAATTTTGGTGTATATCACGCAAGCGAAACGGACGCGAATGCACCATGAGCGTGGCATGTAAATCATGACATACATGTCATGGATGTCATGGTTTTCATGCTACCACCTGTTATTCATGTTGTTCATAAAGTCACATCGCACAGTACCAATTTTGGTGTATATCAATCTAGCGAAACAGCCGCGAGTGCGCCATGAGCGTGGCACGTAAATCATGTCATACATGACATGCATATCATGATTTTCATGTTACCACGTGTCAGTTATGTTCGTCATACAGAAATGTCTCGTCATACCGGTTTTCGTATGTATCCCTTCATTTAAACGGCCGCGAGCGCCCCGAGACCATGTCATGTAAATCATGCTGCACATGACATGCGCGTCATGATTTGCAGGTTAGGGCCTGTCATTCTGTTCGTCATGAACTCTTGTCACGCCGTACCAATTTTGGTGTATATGAAATTAACGGAACGACCGCAAGAGCCAAAAGGCCGTGGAATGTAAATCATGCTGTTCATGACATGCGTGTCATGATTTTCATGATATGACCTGTCATTTATGTTTGTGATAAGGCCATGTTATGACACACCAATTTTGGTACACATCCGATTAACGGAACGGCCAGGGAGCCCAAAGGCCGTGGAATGTAAATCATGCTCTTCATGACATGAGTGTCATGATTTTCATGATATGACCTGTCATTTATGTTCGTAATAAGGCCATGTTATGACACACCAATTTTGGTATACATCCGATTAACGAAACGGCCAGGAGAGCACAAAGTCGTAGGCGGCTAGATAGATAGATAGATAGATAGATAGATAGATAGATAGATAGATAGATAGATAGATAGATAGATAGATAGATAGATAGATAGATAGATAGATAGATAGATAGATAGATAGATACGCTCAAAGTTGCAGAAGTTCGCTAAGAAATGCTTCGCATTTAAAAATTCCGGCATTTCTATATGATGAATTAAACTTTCTTTCATGCTTTCGGAGAAAACACAGGCCTTCGCGTACGCTGCTATTCTGCGAGCTGTTCCCTCTCTTTGCTTACTATATATATATATATATATATATATATATATATATATATGAGAGGGAACAGCTCGCGGAATAGCAGGGGAATATATATATATATATATATATATATATATATATATATATATATATATATATATATATATATATATATATATATATATATATTTGAAAATCACCTCAGCCGGTTAGAACGATTCTAGTCCTTGAGCTGGAAAACTACTGGAAGAGACGGACATTACCTGCACGAGAAATTAAAATCTTGAGTTAGGAAAAGGTTGATTAATTGAAGTTATAGTTAATTACTTTGCGGCAAGTATTGCAATTCACGAACTGCAATCGGCAAGCTCGCGAGGCATATCGACTTGTAACGAGACTGGGCAACTGTCTCACGTGAAACAGAGCAGGAACTTTACTACACCGACGGCACTGAAGAAGAACGGCGATGTGGCCGAGTTGTGTCCCTCTTTGCCTTCCTTACTTCGCTGTGTCGCTTTACTTTCAGAACTTGCGAGCTTGCGCTGCAAACTTTAAACAAAACAGAACAAAAAAAACAAAAAAAGAAAAGACGACGGCATCCCCAATGCACTTTCTCTCCGGTTTTAAACCTTTTTTCTCCCCTTTCCAAAGTTGCGACTAGACATGCTGACTCGTGAGTGCACAGTACGAAAGGCAGGCAGCTGAGCCGACCCTGTTTAATCTTCCTTCCTTTCTTTTGTTTCCATATATATAATCCGCGCTATATCTTTCACTCTAAGGATTACTCCGTTAAGTATATTCATTGCTGGCGTGTGCGACAAAATATTGTTACGTGCTGCTTCAGAGCCGGGAAATAAATCCGCGGCATATGTGCATGCGGACTGGAAAAAACAAAAACAGCAAGGATGAAGTACAGCTGAGGTTATGGCGTAATGTTTGTCCGAAGTACAATGTACTATCTTTCTGTTGTTCTAACGTCGTGTGATTTCATCGTAACATTTTCGTGGCAGCAGTGGCGTTTCACTAATATTCGTGCATCAATGCGTGCAAAGGCGCTTTCGTTCAAAAGTGGGCGGAATAACACCGCATTTTGTTGCCATCAGTGGGACGACGCCAAATAGTGAACTTGAATAGCTTCTCTTCTACATTCGAATGCATTCCCAACTACCCCGAAACCGCACTCTTTGCGACCTGATTGTGCCAGAAATTCCCTGCGAATGAAAACAGCATTCTGAGCTTTGTGAAACCTGCCTTGCCAGCTATTTAAACTTTTCAGCGAAGCAGCTAGTAAGTTCTATTGCCCTCGAGATCGAGCAGGATAGGCACCTAGCGGAGAGCGGACGAAACCCCGTAGTGTGGATGGCTCCTTGCGTCGTCTACTAGCCACACCGTGTTCGCATGTGTGCAAACGTCAGGCACGTACTCAGAGGGCAGCTTATTCCGTTGTGTTAGCACAATATCAAATGCTTGTATAGTCGCGCTCAATATGACTTGCAACACGGGAGCGCGTGGCCTCACGAGTTTAAAGATTGCGCATGGCTTCAACTAGCTTCATTTCTGTAACTAAATGTTATTTTCTTATTCGGGAACATCCTCCAGTGAGAGAACAGCGTTTAGTTGTAGAATTAAGGGCTAGTGGAAGGAATGCGCGATCATTAAGCTCGTGAGGCCACGCGCTCCCGTGTTGCAAGTCATATTGAGCGCGAATGTACGTATATGCCTAAACGATATACGCAAGCATTTCGCCTTCCGAGGCTTGCATGCGCTCTAATAAGTGAGTGCTTGCACGTGTCGGTATGGTGCTTGTCGTAATCATCGTATACCGTCCATTCGCCAAATCATTTCAATGTGGGTGCCACTTTGTCGTTCAAGCAAATCGCATGGTGCATTTGTCGCTGTCCTAAACAAAAGGAGCACTAAATGTCGAGGTGTGAATACAGGATTTTAGCGACACTATCTCGTGAAGTGTTGGCAATTTCGAAATACTTGCGATACCGCAAAGCATGAACTAGCCTCTGCAAAGGCCAGTTAGCGGTACAAAAGACCTCTGTCCACGCAATTCTACGGCGGTACACGCATTCATGCGGAAAGACAAGCAGAGTGCACAAAGTTCTACTTCAACCAATTATGCAAAAATACAGGCTTTTTTTGCAGCCGCTAGAGCAAGAAGTAAGTACTTAATTGACTCAGTCGCGCAACGCCATTTTTATTGTAATATAGACAGAACACAAGCTAAACACGTACAAATAAAACAAGAAAAAACATCTAGTACAGTGCAAAACACGACTGTCACCGAAGGCCAGCACCGCATTGACTGGCCGGCAGCGCTTCTCTCACACGTAATAGGAACGTTAGGCCGACTTCGCGCATTAATGTGGCGTGCATTAATGTGGCAATGGAGGGCGTACATATCATCATTAGGCTGCATTCAACGCGCCTTATTCGCCGACAATCGGCTCAAACCGCTCACAGCGAAGCGCTGCTGTGTAGATTTGGATACGTGCCGCCGACCGCCTATCCACACTAACGAGGCGACGGTGCTGCCACCTATAGCCCGATCTCGCGGCGAATAGCCGCAATTTCAGCGCACAGGTGTCACCAAGAGCCTCGATCGTAAAGATACACTATGATTTTAGGCTTCGTACCGGGGAATGAAAAAACAACAAAGGACCATCCATAATTTCAAAAGTATGCTGTTCGCGTCTATTGGAATAGTCATCCTAGATAAAATCTGCACCTGAGTCGCTCGTTCGTTCCTGCGTTCATTTCAGATGCCCTCAAGACACGACGGCAATACAGAGAGGAGTTGGGCGACAACAATAAGCATATATGCCTACAAAATTCTCGCAAAAAAAAAAGTGCACTGCGCAAAGCCACATCGAAGTTATTCGTGATGACTGGTGTGATGTCTGCAGGAAGGTTGCTCTAGTCGACTTTTGCTCTAGAGATGAAATATTCACTTGAATTAAGGCTCGAGTATACGGCAGACTACGGTAAACGGGCTGCCATTTCACTACGACCAAGTGCCCTGCAATTTGGGAAGAATTCTCTCACAGCAGGATTATAAAAAAGTACTTAATAAAAGGACATAGGAACATGCCTTGCATAAACTATCCCACAATCTCTTTATCGGACTTGTGTTTCTTCTAGCGGTTTGCATATACCAAACTTTCCGCTATAAAGAATCCAGCATAAATAATCCGCAATGGTATTATATTCGATGCCCAAGCCTTGAGTAAACTACTCAGATTTTCAGCCATTTCTGCAGGCATAGAAGTAAATGAAACAATATTGCATACTAGTTGCAATACAAAAAAAGAATCTTACGCCAGCAACCTGCAAAATCCATCACTGGATTCATCTCCGTGCAGACGCATTAGGGTGTGATGTTCTTTCTTTTCCTTCACCGGATCACCGTAGGGTCATCCCTGTTTATCCTTTCATTTTTTAGAGGTCGCACGTCAAGATGTCTCTCAAAGAGCATGTGCTCTTGAAGCAGCAGCCCGCAGAACAAGCAAAGAGACTTCCTTCCAGACGCTCTTTCCGCCTCTCGGCTTCTCCTTCTCCTTACAAGACGTCTTTCCCAGAAAACTTAGGGCAAGGAGAACAGAAGCTGCGCTCTATTCTCGCGATTAAATAAGACTACGGCTAGCTTCTGTAGCCAGGCCAGCCGCTGGCCGTTAGTTGTCTATATACTCAACATGAAAACAACCGCCTGACTCAACTCAATATTAGGGCGGCGATGAGCTCGCAAGAAGACAAGATGGAAGGGGGGTGTGAGACGGCATTCTTTCCAAGCCCGGGAATCGAGCGACGACTCCCACGGGACACGGGATATCTACGATGAGCTGCTGGTGCCTGCTACATCGAACCTGCCCGTTAGACAACCATACAGTCGCAAACGGGGCCTTGGAGTCCATATATGCCTTCGGGCGCCCTGCTGGGTTTCACTGACACCATCTCCGGCACCGTGATCAGCGAGGTGGCCTGTCACAGGCGCTGAGTCCCCGATGTGCCTGCAGCCCCTGAAAACTTCCGATTCCGCGTTTCGGTATTGCCG
The DNA here is from genome assembly GCF_013339695.2 of Rhipicephalus sanguineus. Lineage (NCBI taxonomy): Eukaryota > Metazoa > Arthropoda > Arachnida > Ixodida > Ixodidae > Rhipicephalus > Rhipicephalus sanguineus. Next base: position 140,668,913 of record NC_051176.1, read on the forward strand.
CCCCGATCTTGCCCGAAAACGACATGCGTCTTTCTCAGAAACGCCTCCCCTTGTCGCTCTTTTTCTTCACCTTCATCAATACGCTTACAGTCTAACACAGGCGCTTCCTGCTTCCAGGTGATGTACACCAAGGTGGTCATCTGGGCACATGGCTTGTTCGCGCTGCCAGGAACAGGACGAATTGACACAGAAAAAGACACACACAGGGTGAAACTTGCATCTGCACACACAGCTTTACTTGCATCTGGGCACATTGAGAGCCCATCTTTATGAACGGTAAAAGCCACTGCGGACGATCACACAATGAAGGAACACACACGCACACACAGAGCGCTACTTTTGACAGTTTATTTTGTGATCCCAGCACTACTTATATAGGAAAACGTGAGCACATCCGCTGCGGAGAAGTAACAAAACATTACTAGGCAGCATCACGGAAACCAAGGAAATCAGATTCTTTTTCTGTCAGCGCGACAGACACTTGTCACCCATCTTTTCGATCTGCCCCGTTTCTATAATCTCGCGTGTAAGCTGATTCCTATTTCCTCCCACAATCCTGCACGTGTTGAACAAAGGAAGGCAACCGCACTTCTTGCAGTGCATTGCTAGGAAACCACTTGCCACGTTTCTAACATTGTAATGGTGTTCACGCAGCCGGTCATTCAGGCAGCGACCGGTTTGTCCGACGCAGCTGCGACCACAAGATAGCGGCAGAGAATCAACACTTAGTGCAATCAACAAACCTTTTCTTGCCATTCGTTTTGCACCCACGATTTCTGTTCGGATTTCTCGTTGTAATTTTGCACAGCCTTTCGAAATTGTTCGGCGCTTGAAAAAGCACAGGCACGTTGGCTCGCTGAACAATCTTCTCCGAATTATGGGAAACAGTGTGTAGTACGTAAGGTATACACCCTTAATCAGGTCAATATTACAACGAGAAATCCACACGAAAATCGTGGGTGCAAAACGAATCACAAAAAGAAGTTTGTTGAATGCGCTGAGTGTGTGGTGTATTCTCTGCCGCTATCTTGTGGTCGCAGCTACGTCGGACAAACTGGTCGCTGCCTGACTGACCGGTTCCGTGAACACCATTACAATGTTAGAAACGTGACAAGTGGTTTCCTAGAAATGCAGTGAAAGAAGTGCGGTTGCCTTCCTTTGTCCAACACGTGCAGAATTGTGGGAGGAAACAGGAATCAGCTTACACGCGAGATTACAGAAGCGGGGGAGACTGAAAAGATGGGTGACAAGTGTCATTAGCGTGCCGTCTATCGCGCTGACAGAAAAACAATTTGATTTCCTTGGTGTCCGTGATGCTGCATAGTAACGTTTTGTTACTTCTCCGCAGCGGATGTGCTCGTGTTCTGCTATATAACTACCGCTGGCATCACAAAATGAACTGTCGAAAGTAGCGCTATGTGTGTGCGTCTGTGTTCCTTCATTGTGTGATCGACTCCAGTGCGCTTTTACCGTTCATAAAAAAGGGGGATGTACAAAAGATGTTGTTTACTTTACAAAGCAAAAATGCTCAGAAAAAAACGAAAAAGAAAAGAAAAAATGCTGTCGCTGATGGCCAACAATAGCTTTCTTTTTAACAAGCGTGCTGCTAAGTGAGAAGCGTTGTACATCTACTGAATAAATCGGTGCGCCGCCGCCTCTCTTTCATTCACTACATTTGGCGGATTAATAAAAGTGCGGACGCGGAAGTATCCCGATGTCAATGTTCGTTAGCAGCGAACGTGTCAACATACGGCAAGGCCAGGTTGTCAACCGTTTTAGTTATATGCCCGACGTCTACAGCCGACAATGTATAATCTCTGTTTAAAGGGAAGCTGAAGTGGTTTTAAAATTCGGTAAAACTTCGTGGTTAGCAATGATCGACATTATTGTCGACGATGTCGTAATTTTTTTGCGCGGTAGTTGCAGCAGGAACTTTGGAATAGGCGAAAGAAAAGTTTGTCCCGCTCCGCCCACGCGAACGCGCCGAAAGTGTGGGCATGGAAACGAACTACGTCATCTTCGGTACCTTTGGCGGAGCCGCGCTGCCCTCCGACAGAAGTTTCCCGCCGCTCATTGATCCGAACTAACTGGGAGAGCACTGTTTATGTACCCGAGCCTCAAGTAAGTATAGAGACGCTGAAAGTTCTGCAGCCAGGTTAAAACATCTGCCCTAATGACAAACAGCCCAACGCAATGTGAACAAGCGCCTGGTACCTTCAATCGTTGCTTCTATAGCCTCGTCTGCCCAGTTGCCGGAGCTCATCGCGGAGGCCACGCTTTAACAATGCTCCTGTTGCAGATGACGCGCTATGGCGAAGATCACGACACAGCGTTCGCTCAGCATCTCAAAAAGCCCTGCGGCCGTAGCCGCGGTTTTTTGCCTAACAAAAAAAATGCTGTTTGCGTTCACTTTTGAGAGCTATCACATCTGTTTTCAAATTCAGCAGGGATCAAACTGTAAATACCCACTCCAATGTCACTTTTTTTTAAAGTGCTTCAGCTTCCCTTTAAGCACATAGTTACCGCTAAGAATAACGCGCACAGAAGACAAGAAAAAAAAAAGGCGACAAACGGAGACAGGAACCCCAAATCCCGTCGGTTATGCCGTTTACGTCGTAAACGCTTGTTTTCTCAGTGCATGTTCGTCTTAGCGGTAAATACGTGCTCAGGCTGGCGTATATTGTTTGGATTGAAACTGCTGTAATCTTCCGTAAATGACTACGTTCATATGCTCCTTGCGTATAATAAAACGCACACGCACACCAAAAAGTGCTTAACGCAATGTTCCCTGCACTGGTTGCGCACTGAACGCTACAAGATATACACATGGCAAAAGCTGTTCAAAGGGGTATACTGACACCAATTTTAGAAGCGAAGTTCCCCTGCCATACAAATCTGAATACAGGACGGCTATGAGCAAGTTCGAAGCTCGTTACATGCTGATAAGATATTTTACTTTGACATTAAAGTCGATTTTCTCGTGGCGCACCCACTGACATAAATAAAAATTGGGGGACGCTTAAGCTTCGCCTTTAAGTTCAACGCGAGAGCGATATCTGGCCCCATCCTCATCGCGTGCTGTTTCGCTTGTCATTATGTTCATTCGCGACCAGCCACAGTGGTCTAGTGGTTATGGCGGTCGACTGCTGACCCGAAGGTCGCGGGATCGAATCCTGGCCGCGGTTGCTGCATTTTCGATGCAGGCGAAAATGTTTGAGGCCCGTGTATTTAGATTTAGGTGAACGTTAAAGAACCCCAGGTGGCCGAAATTTTCGGCGCCCTCCACTACGGCGTACCTCATAATCATATCGTGGTTTTGGGACGTTAAATCACAGATATTATTATTATGTTCAGCCGACCAGTCAGCAACAACACAGGCACACGCACGCGCAACACACACGCGACACACACACGGGACACAGGACACACGGCACACGGGTGCTGCGGTACCCGTTAAAAACGTGGAGACAAAAGAAGATTAGCTGCATTAGCGCTTTCAGCGTGCGCGTGCTCGTGAGCACGTGTCCGTGTGCATGTGAACATAAAAACATGATCAGGCAGGCAAAGGAACAGCTTTTGAGCATAACCCTATATATAGGTCATGACTTTTGCATTTGACAGCGTTAAATGCAGTCGACAATAGCGGGATAAAAAATGCCACTAGAATATAAAATAATATCGAAGCCAGAAAACCCGTAATGCATACTCATCTGCAATGGAGCAAACTGAGAAAAAAAAATTCGGCAGATCCCACGCACTGTGGGAATCGATGTAATGCGAAGCAGCCAGCAAAGATCTGCATACATCGCCTTGTTTGTCTTTGAGCCAAATGAAATCATTCATGCCATGGCATCTAGTCCACCATATATCGCATATTTGCCATGCACGCACGCATGCATGCACAATCTAGTGTACACCATGCCAATGAAACGCATATTCTGGTATATAAATGCATGACCTGTCGTTTATGTTCATCACGCACTCGTGTCATGCCATACCACTTTTGGTATATATATAACGTTAACAAAACGGCCGGAAGCGCACCATGACAGTGGCATGTAAATCATACCGTACATGACATGCATAACATGATTCGCATGTTAAGACCTCTCATTTATGTTCGTCATACAGTCACATCGCGCAATACCAATTTTGGTGTATATCAAAGGAGCGAAATGGCCACGAGTGCACCATGAGTAGAGCATGTAAATCATGCCATACATGACATGAATATTATGGTTTTTCATGTTACCACCTGTCACTAATGTTCATCATACAGTCTCATCGCGCAATACCAGTTTTGGTGTATATCAAGCTATCGAAACGGCCGCGAATGCACCATGAGCGTGGCATGTAAATGATCTCGTACATTTCATGCATGTCATGATTATCATGTTACCACCTTTCATTTAGGTTCGTCATACAGTGGCGTCGCGCAATACCAATTTTGGTGTATATCAATCTAGCGAAACGGCCGCGAGTGCGCCATGAGCGTGGCATGTAAATCATGTCATACATGACATGCATATCATGATTTTCATGTTACCACGTGTCAGTTATGTTCGTCAAACAGAAATGTCTCGTCATACCCGTTTTCGTATGTATCCCTTCATTTAAACGGCCGCGAGCGCCCCGAGACCATGTCATGTAAATCATGCTGCACATGACATGCACGTCAAGATTTGCATGTTAGGACCTGTCATTATGCTCGTCATGAACTCTTGTCACGCCGTACCAATTTTGGTATATATGAAATGAACGGAACGGCCGCAAGAGCCCAAAGGCCGTGGATTGTAAATCATGCTGTTCATGACATGCGTGTCATGATTTTCATGATATGACCTGTCATTTATGTTTGTGATAAGGCCATGTTATGGCACACCAATTTTGGTACACATCCGATTAACGGAACGGCCAGGGAGCCCAAAGGCCGTGGAATGTAAATCGTGCTGTTCATGACATGCGTGTCATGATTTTCATGATATGACCTGTCATTTATGTTCGTAATAAGACCGTGTTGTGACACACTAATTTTGGTATGCATCCGATTAACGGAACGGCCAGGGAGCCCAAAGGCTGTGGAATGTGAATCACGCTGTTCATGACATGCGTGTCATGATTTTCATGATATGACCTGTCATTTATGTTCGTAATAAGGCCATGTTATGACACACCAATTTTGGTATACATCCGATTAACGAAACGGCCAGGAGAGCACAAAGTCGTAGGCGGCTAGATAGATAGATAGATAGATAGATAGACAGATAGATAGATAGATAGATAGATAGATAGATAGATAGATAGATAGATAGATAGATAGATAGATAGATAGATAGATAGATAGATAGATAGATAGATAGATAGATAGATAGATAGATAGATAGATAGATAGATAGACAGACAGACAGACAGACAGACAGATAGACAGATAGATAGATAGATAGATAGATAGATAGATAGATAGATAGATAGATAGATAGATAGATAGATAGATAGATAGATAGATAGATAGATAGATAGATAGATAGATAGATAGATACGCTCAAAGTCGCAGAAGTTCGCTAAGAAATGCTTCGCATTTAAAATGTCGGGAGTATACGAACTCTAGTAGACGCAGACTCTCGGAGGTCGAGCCCCCCATCTACGTCGCACTTACTAGGTTCTTACAAGGAGCTCTGAGGGCACTGCGGCACGAATACGAAGGACGTTTTTACCAGCCGAGATAATCCGACATCAAGGACAGCATGACGCCAGTGAGTTCAGCGCCTCGCAGCACTAAGCCAGATCCAAGGTTGCAATAGCGCCGCGCGCTTTTCAACGTTGACTGTGAGGCTTCTCGACGTCGACTGTGAGAACTCCGCACAGGGGTGTGCCGCCACGCCGGGTTAAATGACCCACACACTGAGTTGGGATTTTTATTTTATTTTTCCAATGCATACGTGCTCGTCACGGTCGTTGAATGATTATGGCATCTGTTCTGATTCAGTGAACACGAGGTTGTGCGTTCGATTCCCACATGCGACAGCGGTACTCTGACAATGGCAGAATGCGTAACGCCGTAATCATTGCAGGCAATTGAAGACTCGAAAAAATAGTCCAAAATTCAGCAAAGAAAGGCTAACGGCCTGTAAGCAGTAGATAACATGTTTCCCAAACCATCGGCCACGTTTTCCAGACGCTGGCCTCGCGAGATCTGGTTAGCTGCACATCTCTTTACACTGCGCGCATTGCCTACAAGAACAATGTTTCCCAGTGTAACGTGTAGAAACACTAATAAGCGACATAAAGGTAAAAACAGTAACAAAGAACATGAGACGAGTAGCGTTTACACACACCGCCGCCTCTCAAATAATAACCGTGCATGTTGAAGTCCTGATGTAGCCGAGGGGTTTGCGGATGCCTACCGGGCCAGAAGACTAAGTAGAACACCATTTTCCTTTCCTTCTCCCATGTCAGCAACTAAGCCAAATGCGTTGAAGTTGGCAGTGAATAACTTGGAAGGAGCCTTTAGGTCTATCTTGGCTTTGCCTATGAAATGGACGAGATGCCTTCATAGCATGCAGAAGGTGTCCTGGACTGTATTGGTGCTAGATGAGACTGGTAAATAAATTACATTCAAATTATACGCCGTCATGCAACTGGGCGCAGCTTGAAGTGTGTCATGCGGGACTACTGCAAAAAAAAAAAAAATTCGGCAGATCCCACGTACCGTGGGAATCGAAGCGCGGGAAAGTGATAACTGTGGCGTAATTTTTCACATTGAGCAAAACGTGACGGAATGACGCTAGAGAAATGTGCAAACGGTATACACACACAGATATGTTGAAGAGTCGCACATGTGTTATATAACCAGTTGTTTACAGTTGCGCAACGATGCCAACAGCAACATGGATGTTACCAAAACCAGACACGGGAAGCTGATATGTAGTGCCTACATTCTTCAATATTGGATAGCACGGATTCGAACAGGACAAAGAAGGATCACAGATGCACAGGACAGGGGCTACGCGCAACTAAGCTTTCTTCAGAAAAATTTCTCTAGATATAGACTATTTTACGGACGGGTTTCGATGCCGCCATGCTGGGCTGTTAACCTTGCCGTGTTTTATCTTGAATAACTAAGCGAACAATGTTACGGTGGGCGTATACACATGAAAACTGTTGGGTTGGCGCATTCGGCGTTTCCTGACTTTATCAGTTCGCGTCAGGAGATACAAAAATAAGAAAACCTTCGTTTAACAGCCCATGATGGCGGCGCCCATATGCCTTACGTAACATAGTCTATATACACAGCCGAGTGGCACGCGCAGGCGCCCTGCACGTGCGTTACACTCAGTTATAGTTGTTACAGTTGCGTTTCAGTTGTTATGCTTATACTTGTCCCTTATGACGGACAACGCACGCACGTTTCACGAGCTCGTGTGCATGTGTGAAAGGGCTTCTGCAGTCCTTGAACAAGGTCATCATCACCGTGATCAGTGAGCACCAGCAGCTAGACAGGACTTATCGGATCCGTTCGAGATCGCGGCTACGAACGGTCGAAGTGTAGTGAAGTACGAGGTATAGTAGAGCTGGTAGAAACCGCAGGTGGCTTTTACGAAGAAATGATCTATGATGCCTCCTGTACTGGACGTGGCACCGAGGTCTTTTGATGACCTTTCCCCATCCAAGCCTTGTTTCATGCCTTCTAAGAACCAGGCGTTGTTGGGTTTTGATAAATCAATGTTCAAGTCACCGGCAATGATGAGGGGCATGGTCCCCTCGGCACAGTTATTGTAGGTAGTGACCCCGATTTTTGAGCAAACCACGTGGTCCACGCTGCGGACCACGTAAACGAGCGGATGGTAGTCAAGCGTCTTCCAGGGCTGTTTTGTATTCAGCTCCCTGAATTTCATTGCGTCCGCCGCGGCGGTGCAGCGGTTACGATGCTAGGTTGATGAGCCGAAGGGCGCAGGTTCGATCCCGGCCGCGGCAGTTGCATTTCGATGGAGGCGAAATCATAAAGGCCAGCGTGCTGTGCGATGTCAGTGCACGTTAAAGAACACTGGTTAAAGTTGGTTATCACTTTCTTCGCGTGCCAATGTGTACGTTCGCGGTTACTGTGTTGATTGAGACTCTGTATCACCTGTGGCACATACCCGCATAACATGAACTCTGATATTCGGGTATGTGCCACACGTGGCTGAGAGAAAGGGTTTCATGACGTACGCGACAGGTACGGTGCGTTATTCATGTCATGACCAGTGAATCGTGTTGTTCATACATCGATTCCCTGCTATGCAATTTTCGTATACTACAACCTATGGAGACGACCAGGAGAGCGCCCAGACTTAAGCGGCTAGATAGATAGATAGATAGATAGATAGATAGATAGATAGATAGATAGATAGATAGATAGATAGATAGATAGATAGATAGATAGATAGATAGATAGATAGATAGATAGATAGATAGATAGATAGATAGATAGATACGGCCTGAGGTTCGCTAAGAAATGCTTCGCATTTAAAAAGGAATTGGGGCAGCTGCGCACTAGTAGTGCGAAGAGTGAGGAAACAGCGAAGCTGGTTCCCCTTCGTTTTCCTTCCTCTTCACCCTCCTTCCTTTTCCCACCCCTACATACCATACTAAGCATGGCTATGCTATGCTTCATCCCCTGCTCCTTTCCCGCCTCCTCCCCCTTACCTCCATTTGCCACTCCTTGCTATACTACAATATACAAGGCCATGCTATGCTTTACTCTCCCCCTCCTACTCCTTTCCCTCCTCACCCTAACTTCCCTTTCCCACCCCCTTGCTCTACCGTACAAGGCTGTGCTATGCTCCGCCAGCGTGCCTGGATAGCCTAGTGGTTGCGACGCTCGCCTTCGGATCGTGGGAACACGGGTTTGAATCCCTCTTCGCGAAGAGCTTTTTTTTTTCGTCGAGAATTTCTCTCTTTCTCTTTCTTTCTCTCTATCTGTACTCGTTCTCTCGCCCATCAGTTATTGCATCCAACGCCGGAGATATCGGCGCACGTGTTCTGGGAGCGAACCAGAAGAGGACGGAGAGAACACGTGCCGGTTCATGATGATGATCATTCCTGCACACGACTAACGGACTTTATTCGAGCTTAAACAGCTCCGCTGCTAAAAAAAAAAAAAAACCCGCACCTCCCCGAAGGGGATCGTGAGGAAATGCGAATGCATTTGGGTGCACCCGATGAGTGTGCGATTAATTAATGAAGAGAGACGATAGTGTGCACGTAGAGGCGTAATGCTCGAGTTGCATTGTGTTACACTTCGTCCTAGTGGTATCGTTGCCGCGAGAGATTCGACTTCACCGACTTCCATCGCTATCAAGACACCAAAGCGCGCGCTCCCTGCATGATATATATCGGTTCGAGCGCGAAGAGGAGGAGCGCCCGAGCTTTTCCTCCGCCGAGCGAGCTCCGCGATGCAAGCGCCCTCACCGGGTACACTCCTCCTCTCCCTTACCCTCCGCTGCTCCGCGATGCGAGCGCAATGCTCTTCCTCCGCCGAGCGAGCTCCGCGATGCGAGCGCCATCACACGCCCGCGCGCTCCTCCTCTCCCTTACCCTCCGCCGCTCACCACCTGCTCCGGTTGCTAGGCGCGGCGCAGCTGTTGCTAGGGGCGAGGAGGAGCGCGCGCGGAGAGATAACACCTGTGCGCACGCCGGCCAGGGACGCAGGACAACCCCCGACTAAGAAATGCATTCGCATTTAAAAGAACTTCAAGAAGTGTACCAACGATTCAACTGGTAACACCCACATCGCATGAAAGAGGTTTACACCGTCGCGCCGAGAATAAAAGTGGGCGTAGCTATCTACTCGCTGCTCGCTCGATTCGTGTTGCCTGCACTACCCCTGACCAGCAGACCATGCATTAATGAAGGTGAACGCTTTTTTTTTTCAGTGAACACTTTCCGCCGGAACAAAAATAAGCTTCAGCGTTGGAAACGTTGGAACCAGCTATGACAACAGCGGTGGGAGCAATATAATTATAAGGCATACAAACACAGCTCAACAACGCTTGATTAAATTCATAAGAAAAAAGAAAGTAAGAATATTCTTCCTAGGATGCGCCGCTTATTTCGCCGTCTGATACTTACAGCCGCCGTGCCTACAACTGTGGTAGCCAAATTTTGCGGCCTCCAAAGCAAAAGTAACAGCACGAACGAAGCAGCCACATATACGAAAGGATGGATGGACGGATGGATGCTATGAGCGTCCCCTTTATAACGGGGCGGTGACATGTCTGCCACCAGGCTCGAAGGGAAAAAAAAAAGAAAGAAAAAAAACTTCCTTGTTTCATGTTGTCCTAATGCCTTAACTACATTGATTAAATCTATGTTATTATACCAAAAAATATAAATTCACGGTCCATCTCTCTGCCTCTTAAGGCAGAATGACCTTTTTTTTCCCCCATTATTTATTTTTGTACTTTATCTCTACTCTTCTGCCACCAATACTCTAACCGTCTCTTATTTCTATCGCGGGCGTGTTCAGCTTTCCATTGTTGTCCCTAAAACCCAAGGCTTCATGTAGACTCGTGCCCACACGTATACCTGGGTGAATATCGCCACATTCAATCAGTACATGTTCCATCGTTTCCTTAGTTCCCGCGCAGCATGTAGATTGTTCTTCTTCGTTACTGAATCTCGCTTTATAACTACGCGTTCTAAGGCAGCCCGACCTTGCTTCAAACAGTAAAGCGCTTCCCCTTGAATTATCATAAAACCTTTCCCTCCTTGGTTGCTGCCAGAGGAGCGCTCTTCTGCAGCTGCGGAAATCATCGTGCAACCTTTTCATACTGGCGCGGCCCGTACTAACAAAAAACAAAAACAAAAAACGAAAAGGTTAAAAGGTAATTCGTGCGGGTGATGAGAGACCTGAGCGACGAATGAAATAAGGTGGCAAGGTCGTGTTAACCGTGATCAATTTGTCGAAGCCCCACCCGAAAGTAACATCGGAAGGAAATCGCGCGCATAGAAGACCTGTTCAAACGGCACCTATATGGGCAGAGCTGACGGCTTCCACTGGGTCACTTCTTAAAGTGTAAGGCCTTGTTTATGAGGATGAAGAAAGAAATAACGGCTAGCAAGATACAAGCTTTAGAGGAGTTAAATCACATTACAGCGGGTAGATTAAGAAAATAAGAACAAGCAGTTATGAGTATACTACGTTTGATTAGTAGCATGCAACGCTGTGGAAGTTCGGTAAGCAAAATGTATAACGCTGCGCGTTTCGTGGTCAGCATTCTGGGTTGGAAATGCTCGCGCGAGCCGAGCACGAGCCAGCGCGTGAGGCTCAGCGACGGGCTTGCAAAGAAACCGAAAAACAAAAAAAGAAACATGAAATGTGCGAGAACAACGCGCACTATAGCAATAACACGACACCGCTTGCTTCTGCATGAAACGAAGTATAGCCGCGGCCAAGAAATGCGCTGCGGCGACCTTGTCCCCACTTTGCATTTATGGATATAGAATCACTCGCCAAATGAGCTGACGTCCATTATGGTTAACGAGAATCTTACCAGAACATGAAAGGAGTTCGAGTGATGACCGTTTAAATCACGCGCGTAGGACAGTGTTTCGCTGCTGAAGAAGAATCGAACCCAAGACCCCGTTCAGTGCCGCAGAATTATTTAGCCACACAGCCAGCAGGATGGTACAGAACGAAAAAAAAAAGGAGAAAAAACACTCAAACTAAAGTAATGCGCCTAATAAGACAGAAAGTCAATTTGTTCACCGCCTGCGTGAAAATATATGGGCAGCATTTTTAAAATCAATCGAGGAGGGGAAATCAAACGGAAATGTCTTTTACGCACGGTAAGTTCACCGCCATATTCCGCCCTATGGGGCTGCAAAAATGGCATGAAATATAAAGAAGTTGCGAGCGGTGTGTGTGTGTGTGTGTGTGTGTGTGTGTGTGTGTGTGTGTGTGTGTGTGTGTGTGTGTGTGTGTGTGTGTGTGTGTGTGTGTGTGTGTGTGTGTGTGTGTGTGTGCTGTGTGTGTGTGTGTGTGTGTGTGTGTGTGTGTGTGTGTTGTGTGTGTGTGTGTGTGTGTGTGTTGTGTGTGTGTGTGTCGTGTGTGTGTGTGTGTGTGTGTGTGTGTTGTGGTGTGTGTGTGTGTGTGTGTGTGTGTGTGTGTGGTGTGTGTGTGTGATGTGTGTGTGTGTGTGTGTGTGTGTGTGTGTGTGTGTGTGTGTGGTGTGTGTGTGTGTGTGTTGTGGTGTGTGTGTGTGTGTGTGTGTGGGTGTGTGTGTGTGTGTGGGGTGTGTTGTGGTGTGTGTGTGTGTGTGTGGTGTGTGTGTGTGGGTGTGTGTGTGTGTGTGACAGAAAGAGAACATAGGTAGGATTGAGGAAGAGGCTACCCTATATTGGACATTTTTGAACGCGAACGCGTCGTGACCTTTCAGAAAAATGTGAAGAAACGAATGGTGCTGCTCGGAGTAAAAGAAAGCTGTGCGAGTTCGCTTCAAGCGCTCATATCTTTCCCACGTGAGCTTTCTGAACAATACGAACTGGCAAACAGGGAAACAGCGATGAGAGGTAACCGCTCGGCTGCGCCTCCGGTATACCTTCGTGCCGACAGCAACAAATGAAGCAACTCGTGCCGGCCGTCTTACCTGAGCGTGAAGCTTCATAAACCTCGCCGGGCAAGTGCAAACGTGCACGCGACAGGAGTGTGGCAGAAGGAGCGAGAGCCAAGTAAAGTCTTCAACGAAAGAACGCTGCAGGCGTACCATAAGGTACGCCTGCAGCGTACCTTCTGGATGTGTGTGCTACTTCATTTGTTCCACTCCTGAATAATGGCATTTCTCCCTCATCAATCTTAGAAAACCTCCGTCAACTTAGCCTGTTCAGCAAAAGTCACTGTGTATATAGGTATGGAAGATATGACATGCGCCACCAGACAAAAAGAAAAAAAAAAGACTCACAAGTTGCAATTTTATACATATACAGAGAACAAAGGCAGGAAACATCACTACGTTAATGGGCAAAGGAAGACATACGACCGAAGCTAAACGACGCGACGTCGGCAATCCCTTACGCATGCCACCATCGCGGTTGCATAGGCTTTCAATCACCGAGGTCGCCTACCTCCTCCAGTCTTCGTTTTCTTACCACAATGCCTCTCAGAAGGAGCACTGAACAGGCGGAGCGCAAAATAACTGTTTCAGGTCAGATACGGTAGATTTACATTTTCATCAATTAGAAGATAACAGAAGTGGCTCCCCACTCCTAAATCATCACGCACGCACACTGCGCTTTTAATTCCTTTGTCAGTACCACGCACGAAAGCTAAGAATGTAAAGTCTGAATAGGGTGTCTTAGCAGTGCCGGTAATATCGTAGCGTTAACGCTATGCTTTTACATGACCTGAAGGTCGCGGGACCGAATCCCGGCCGCGGCGGCTGCACTTCCGATGGAGGCCCATTTACTTATATTTAGGTGCACGTTAAAGGCACCGACAACTGGCCAGATCGGGTGATTAAATCCTGGTGGAAATGAAAAGGCCGTGAATTATAGTGACAAATTCCAGAATAATTTTCGCGATCTGAATAGCATTTATATTTTTAAATCGCGTTTAAAAGTAACAAAAACCGGTATGTCGCGCCGCCTAGCGCGAGCGCCATGAACCAAACGTATGCAGTCTTAAGCATTTTGTTGTACGTAGTCTAATGCTTTTACACGCACCAGAACGAGGGCTGAAAATTTGAATATGTACGTTATTCTCAATTCCCTATTGTTTCTAAGGTAAAAGAAGTAAAGCATGAGATGCGGCGCTGCTTTCGTGGCTTCCAGTGAAACGGTGTGGGTCGCGCTGTGGGTCGCGCTGGAGTGTGCTCGCTTTGCGAGTTCGTCCGCCGCCTCGTTGCCCACGATGCCGACGTGGGATGGTAGCCATTGCAGGACCACGTCGCAACCACTCTGACGAAGTGCCAGGAGGCTCTGGGCGACGCGCTGAGCGAGCGGAGGGCCGCGGTCCTCCATCGCGAGTTGACGCAGGGCTGCCCTGGAATCGCAGAAGATGGCCGCGCCAGGGACCGCCGGCGACTCGCGAAGGAGATCGGCAGCTAGCTGTAGACCCACCAGCTCGGCAGTGTTAGAGGAGGCGCAGTAGCTCAGGCGTCTCTGGGCGTCAGTGGCGAGCTCGGGGGCGACACAGGCTGCTGCAGAAGAGTGGTCCGGCAGTACAGAGCCGTCAGTGAAGACGTGAGTCCTGCCGGCGATGCCCTCGTGCATCCGCGCTGCGGCTTCTTGAGCGATGGCACAGCGAAGGGTGACGCGCTTGGAACGGACACCGGGGAGCTCGAGGGAGACTCGCAGGGGCTCGCGGCAGTGTGGGGCGGGCCAGTGAGCAGGGGGCGTCGGCTCCTCGACCACTAAGCTGACGTAGAAATCGAGGATTCGTCCGACGCGCGAGTTGGGCACTGCACGCAGTCTGGTTAGCCACCCTAGCCTCACTACGCGAAATCTGCGCTGCTGACTCGTAGCGCAGTTCTAGTACGCGTCGCTCCTCTTGCCAGCGAGGGCAGCGCGGTTCCGTAGCAGGGTGTTTTCTACCACAGAACAGACACTTTGGCTGCTCGGCCATGCACTCATCCGGTGCGTGGGGCCCTCCACAGCCCACACAGCGCCGTTCCGATGTGCAGGTGACGTCAGTGTGACCATAGCGGCCACAGTGAGAGCGTTGGGTTGGACGAGGCCGCAGAGGACGTACCGTGCGGCGCTGTTTATACAGTTCGATGTCAGTAGGGGCTTGGACCCGCTGAAGGACACGAGTATGTTGCGGCCGGCACGGGAGCACTCCAGGATGGGAGGCCGCGACATGATGTTCGCACGGATTTCGTCCTCGCCTATTGAAGGATCGATGTTGTACACAACACCACTGCAGGTGTTGGTTGTCGCCTTCTTTGCGCGGACAGGGATGCCGCAGATGTCGGCGGTGGCGAGCAGGGTATCAAGGGTAAAGCCCCTATACCAGGAGCTTTAATCAAGGGGTGTACCAGGAGCGACGTCGGCAGCGACAACATTGCGGCGAAAGTTTAGTCTCACTAGTACAACACCCTCAATGGATGGCTTCCTGAGAGACAGGCCGGAAGGATGCCTTCCTGTCAGCAGGACGGCAGAGGACCGTGTCCACTTGTTGTTGTTGTAGTGGTTCCGGGGGGGGGGGGGGGGAATAGACGCTAATTTCTGCAGCCCTTGAGGGAGCACGGCGCAGCGTCTTCCACTTGTGCGCGACCAGGTGACTGGGAGCGTGTTTGGACAGAGGGTGGGGCGGGTTTCTCAACGTGTTTGGGTTCTGGCCTCAGGATTAGGACGAGCGGTGCGCAGAGTGCTGTGGATTCAGAGCCTGAATATCCAACGAGACGGAATGTACAACGAGACTGAATGTCCAATGGGTCACGTGACCGGCGAGACTGAATGTCCAACGAGACGGAATGTCCAACCGAGACGGAATGTCCATCGAGACTGAATGTCCAACGAGACTGAATGTCCAACCGAGACGGAATGTCCAACGAGACGGAATGTCCAACGAGACTGAATGTCCAACCGAGACGGAATGTCCAACGAGACGGAATGTCCAACGAGACGGAATGTACAACCGAGACGGAATGTCCAACGAGACGGAATGTCCAATTTAGAAGAGATAAACGTGCCCTCGTTTGAAATTTCTCAGACAACTGATTCATTGGGTTAAGATAGCCTAACGGAAGATCGCATTTTTTTTGTGTGTGTTTTGCAAATATTGACTGTCTGTGGCGTCGGGCGTCGTATTTTTGTTTCCGTATTCGCTTTACTGCATTTATCATAATTTCAAGTTTTGTTAGTTTTATTTCTATTTTGTATTTTTAGTTTTCATATGTATGTTGAATATGTTACTTTATTGCTTTATTATGTTTGTTTGCATACTGCGCTGTTACTGTTTATCTCTGTCATAAATCGGACATCACAGCCCCTTAAAACATTACGAGAGAGGCCGCTCCCTCGTCCACTTTGTGCGGTATCTATGTGCGTTTAGTCCCTGAGAGTGTTACCAGCGCCACTCGTAGCTAAGGCGGCGAGTGTGAAACACTATTTTTGGCAGAAAGCGTCACGAGGCAGGACGAAGCCCTTGCTATGAAAGTGCGAAAGAAGAATAGTTCGAGAGACTCAGTTATTTGTTGCAAAACCAACAGCCAATTAAGCCAAATAAAACATTGGGGACATTATTGGTTGCTTTTTTTTTAACTGCGATGTAATAACTATAACCCATATTCAAAGGAATCCAAGTAGACGAAAAAACACCCTTTCCATCTGTGGGATCCGAACCCACAACCTTATAATTACAGCGACGATTTGCGCTTGGTAACACTCCCAGGGATTAAGCTCACGTAAATACCCAATAAAGTGGACGAGGGAGCGCCCTCCGTCGTAGCTTAATTGTTAGAGCATCAGGCGCGTAATGCGAAAGTTGTGGGTTCGAATCCCAGCGAACGAAAGTGTGCTTTTTCGTGCCATTTAAGTCCTTTCAATTTAGGTCACATTCGTTACACTACGGTTAAAAAACATCAACAAATAACGTACCTATGCTTTCCTTGGCTTGATTATTGGCTCTCTACGAGCCCCAAAACAATTCTTCTTTCCTCTTAAAGAATGCGGGTCGAAGAAGCTAGGGAGGAAATTTTCCTTTAAAATTAAACTCTTGGGTTTTACGCGCCAGAACCACGAAATGATTATGAAGCATGCTGAGTGTGGGCTATCAGTTTTACTTTTGACTACCTTGATGGAAACATGTCATGGCATTTCGGCTACAAGAGAACTGCAGCCCGGTCTAGGAAAGACCATGCCGTTAAAGAGGTGGTGTCACCATATTTTGAGGCTATAAAAAGCCTGCTGTAGGCTTTCTCTGTAAGCAAGGACGCTCAGCACGAAGTACTGCACGCAGCAAACGTTTAGAATATATTTTAATTCACTTCTAAAGTCTGTATAAATGCTCATTCTCGCGATCGAGACCCATCGCTAGCGCGACAGACACCGACGTCACTGTGTAGGAAGCGTAACGAAAGTTTTAGTGACGTCACACCACATTAGAGTGACGTGCAATGAGCGGTGACCTACAGCTCCGCTGCACCGGGCCAGTCAAGAGAGCATCAGACCATCCGCTACGAACTGCTCATTTTTTCTGAGCTTATTGCCGAAGTAGCCAATCTTGCTCGCGTTCTGCAAAATGCTTCGCGTGAATAATTTTTCATTACAACACATAGCATACAGGTAATCGTTGGCGACAATAAAACCGTTTTTATAATGTTTAACATCATTTGAGGACCTTTCAGAACCGGCCTGAACACGAGCTTTTCTATTACTCTTCCAATGACGTCCATATTAGTGCTGTGAAGCTCAAGTGTACGCATTACAGTGAAATAGCGTCAGCGATTACAATTACTTTTTTTAAAAAAACTAACGGATTATTGAGAAAAAAACTGAAAGCTAATTGATTACTCAACAAGGTGAGGTGCCGGGCTATTTGGTTTTGCATAATTGTTAAACTGTGTTAAAGTTACAGGTACATTTTTTTAGGGAGGACGCACATAACAAAAGCATGAAAAGCGCAAACTTTCAACTCGACTGGTTGAAAAGGCATGAAGTTATATGAACACGAGCAAACGGGTGCAAAAGGGAGTTCTTTAAATATTTTTTTTTCTTATTTTTAAATACTTCTTTTTTGCGTCTTGTGTCTTTATTTTATTCCCTCGTGTCTTTGCGCTTTCTCTCTCTCTCTCTCTCTCTCTCTCTCTCATCTCTCATCTCTCTCTCTATATATATATATATATATATATATAATATATATATTATATATATATATATATATATATTATATATATATATATATCCCTGCCATTTGTACAAGACTGGGTATCGAGCAGTACTACGCGCCGTGCGTAATACGCAGTCTCAGCGCAACGTCCTATCACGACGAAACGAATTTTCACGGCGCGTCGCAAATGTTAGGGGCACATTCGGAAAATTTTCACAGCAAATATTGGGATGTGTGGAACGAAACGGAAAAGGTGAAATTTGTGACCGGGACGGAATGTCCAACGAGACGGAATGTCCACCCGAGACTGAATGCTCCAACGAGACTGTATGTCCAACGGGACTGAATGTCCAAACCGAGACGGAATGTCCAACGAGACGAAATGTCCAACGAGACTGAATGTCCACTATTGGACATTCCGTCTCGTTGGACATTCAGGCCGCAAGCGAGTGCTGTGCCGCTCGTTGCTCCTGAAGGCGGGAGGGAGGGGAAGGGTTCATGAGCCGATAGCTGGCCCATAACGCAGCTGGGCCGAGAGAAATGCTTGGAGGGGGGGGGGGGGGCGGCGCCTGCGGGGGTTCCATTTTTGGTGACAGGCGTCAAAAGAGATTCCTGCGAAGGGGGGGGGGGTAGCCAAGGCTTGTTTAGTCGGCTGCTCTTTTTCCGCTCCATCCCTCTGAGGGGGGGCTGAGACAACAGAGATGGACAGGAAAGGGAAGAGGGGGGGACGCAGTGGATGCCCCCTGGGGTGTGTCCTCGCCTGTCTCAGCTGCGCCAGAGGAGGAAGAGGGCTGTGTGCTGTGCTCCAAGGAGGGTGAGGGAAGAGGAGAGGGTTCCTGAGTGGGAACGACCAACACCCTCGAACGACTCTCCACTCGGGAGGTCGACAAGAGGCCGGCGCTGGAATGTGGGGGACTCTCCTGGCTCTGCGCCAGTGTTGTAGGCGTTACTGAAAAAAGGTAACTAAATACGTTACTCGTTACACTATAAAAAAAGGAACGCGTTACCGCCCTACGTTACCTACAAAAAAATGTAACGCGTTACCGTTACCGTTACCGAAAAAAAGTAACGGACGTTACCTCTGCCGTTACTCCACAATCATAAATTTTAATCGACGTGTATTTGCTGTAGGAACCCACAATAACAGTAATTTAAATCTGAAATTTATGTTTCGCATGAAACTTCTAACCCAAACAACGAATATGCCCAAAATGCTGATTTAACGAGTATTACTTGCACAAATGTACCGGACGTTAGCAATGGTATAGTGGCTTAAAGTTGCCCTTAGAGTTACGTCTGATGACTTCTGACTATGACACATGGTGAAGCCATTTTTCTCAATGTGACATTACACCGAATATGAGATTCAATCATCAACGCTATTCGCAAAGAAAGCACCAATGAAATCTCAAGAAATTTACAATCATTCCGATGGTGTGCTTCTGCTAGCAAAATATACGCGCGAATTTTGTAGTAGTAAAGAAATGCTTAAATGGGCTAGTCACGTAAAAAATATCTGTGCATAAACATTTTTTGTTCACTTTAACCTGTATAATTACCGCAAAAATTGCGAGCGTTTATGTGAGGGTGTTCAAGATCAGCATCACTCGCTCAGGAGTTCAATAACCAGAAACCTCGCTGCAGTTGCAGATAGACAGAAGAAGAACTTATTTTTAAAACAAAGTTGGTAAGCCTTATCAACTTTGTAGCTACTACAAAATCTCGCATATTTAGACATTTTTCAAAAACAGTTTCCTTAGCAAGTTTCAAAGAAAGTTACTTTACTCTTTGTTTCGCATACATTTCATTCACAAAATGTCTTCTTGGTAGCGGTAATATTTGTGTTTTACAACGTCGTGAACTTTCGAGAACGACATGTAATGAAATTAGTCCCTCCGTATTGAATATGTTTGATATTTTTCCCCTCGTAAATTATGCAGTTAATAAGGAAATTGAGTTCCTTTTCAGGCTACTGGCATGGGACATGCATAAAATATAAAATACACAATCAAATCTAAAATATCTATTTTCGGATCCGTGTCGATCTCTCGTGGAACCACCCGTTTGCAATAACCACGATTAGTACACTAACTGCGGCAATGTCTTCCGTGTAGCTACTTGTAACCGTGGTTAGCCGTAACCGTAGTTAGCTTAACCGCGGTTAAGGCTGTTCGTGTGACAGTGGTGTTAAGGTAGTGAATAAAAAAAGTTTTTTTTTTTTTGCGTTACAAGAAAAAATTCTACGTTTCGCGTCCCGCTCGCATTCTTTTTCAGTGTTTTATTCCAGCCGGGGGTCACGCCTATTCTCCACAATAAGGCAGACTCTCGATCGGCAGCGCACCTGTATACCGGTTGGCGTTAGCGGCTGTCGCCTGGATGGGTCAGAATTCCACAGAAAGCCGCTTAAGTCGACGACGCGGGAGTTGTCGAATTCGATGCGGTGGTCGTCCTTTGTCACGCGGAATTTGCGGACATCATTTTTATGTTGTCGCAGCCTCTCGGGGGAGTTCTTCGTTTCCCCCACGTAAAACATTTCACGATCAGCACGTGGTATGGAGTAAACCAGCCCTTGCGTTTTCTCTTCGGACGGCGTCTTTTGGGCAAGAAAAGGCGCAGGTGCCAGCAATCCATCTGCTACATCCACTTCCACGAGAAGCATGTCCGTACAGTTTCTCATGGCGAATTATGCGGCTTTCATGAAGTTTTGTGTGGCGATGGCCCAAACCTCCACACAAAGAGTCGGCGCATCTTAAGAAATTTCCACACACAAAAAAAAAGCGATTCCGCCCGCGCTTTCGTGGTCAATGCCTGGCAGGCCGACAGCAGTCCGACGCTGCGACAAAAGAATTTGTCGGGGCGAGCTCTGAGAAAACGGCACCCCCAGTAGTAGGGTGGCTAGAAGGGGAGGTGTGATGCCACCCTACCCCCAGGATGAAAAAGTAACGAGTAACGCGACACCACACGTTACCGAAAAATGTTAACGTAAGTACGTTACCCGTTACAGTTTCTAAATTGTAACGAGTACGTTACTAAGTTACCGAAAAAAGTAACGCGTTACCGGTAACGCCGTTACTTGTAACGCGTTACCGCCAACACTGCAGTCTGCGCTTCCTGGGAAGCAGAACAGGTTTCTGTTGTCGGGTCGCCGCGCTTGCGGCCTGTCCAACGAGACGGAATGTACAACGAGACTGAATGTCCAATAGTGGACATTGAGTCTCGTTGGACATTCCGTCTCGGTTGGACATTGAGTCTCGTTGGACATTGAGTCTCGTTGGACATACAGTCTCGTTGGACATTCAGTCTCGGTTGCACATTCCGTCCCGGTCACAAATTTCGCTTCTCCGTTTGGCAGTGTCTAGCGTTACGTCTAGACGTAACGATAGGAGCCGTTGCAGTTACGTCTGGACGTAAGAATAACGAGTCTTAAAGTTACGTCCCGCGTGACAATACAAATGCAGCCCGTTAAACCTACCGAACCGATTGGCCCTAGTGGCGCAGCGGTTAACGTGTCGTGCTCGAAACTGCGAGGACGTTGGTTCGAACCTCGCTGCTGTCCCTCCCCTTTTTTTTATTTGTTTATTGTTTGGTGTTGCATTAGTCTGTTACCAGACTGAGAAGCGCGAAGCGGCTCGTGGGTTACGTGCGCCCCAGTGACACGGGCACACCACGGACGCTGGCACGGACGGGCGCCTGCCCCGAAGGGGGCAGGCGCGCGGGCTAAACAGCGCGTGGCCGCGACAGCGGCCAGTAGCGCGTGACGGAGACCCTGCCAACCGGCCATTGAGCGTTAGCGAAATGTCCGCACTCGCGAAGCGAGGGCGAAGCCACGATTAGTTTTCCGCGCCCGAAGGGCGCAGAGGGCCTTCACTGAGCAACAGGGAAATAATGTACTCACGTTTGTGGAAAACCACATCTGGACTAAAGTCCCTAGATTTTTCCTGCTCTGAGTTGTCTGAGAAATTTTAAACTAGGGCGCGTTTATCTCATCTAAATTGGACATTCCGTCCCGTTGGACATTCCGTCTCGTTGGACATTCCGTCTCGATTGGACATTCAGTCTCGATTGGACATTCAGTCTCGTTGGACATTCAGTCTTGCCGGTCACGTGACCCATTGGACATTCAGTCTCGTTGGACATTCCGTCGGGTCGCCGTGCGTCAGCATGCTGCCGGAGGCGTCCTCGGAGAAAAGATGGCCAGCCGGGGGGAGGTGGAAGCGGGAAGAAGGGGCTTGCGGCCGCCTCGATTTGTAAATGGCGGAGTGTCAGCGCATGAAGAGCCTGCTCGAGACGCTGGTGTGCGCCTTGGGTTTACCTTCTTGGTTTCCTCAGGCGGCGGGTGCTTGCGCGCTTTGCCAGGGCTTTTCTTGATGGCCCGAGTACGTTTCCGTCGTTCCGTGGGAGCTCCAGACGTTGGGGTTGCCTTGTCCCGTCTGAGGAGGTACGAGGCCTCCTTCAGTAGGAGGTCGTAGGCTCGTGAGCGGTTTGGACCGCTCAGGGAGTAACCCGGAGGAAAGTCCGCAGGTAGTTCGTCGGCCATCACCGTGGTGAGCGGAGCGAGAGATGAGAGAAAAAAAAAAGTAGAGTGGTGGGACCTACATTGCGCCTTCGGTGGTGAGCCCTGAGAAGGGCTGCGCTCAGATGAGCGAATAAAGGCGACTTTAAAAAATTAAAAGAAATAAAAAAAAGAAAAGAAATAGAAAAGAAATATAACTAAACTAAATTAAAAATTATGGCGCACGGGTGTGCATAAGCTACAAAATAAGTAACAGGGAAAAAGAAGAAAAAGCGACTGCTCGGTGGCGGGGAACAGAGGAGCGCACGTCCGAACCGGCATCTGCCGAGACGTACTCTTTTGAGTCCCGCCACGTTGTCGGCATGTTCGGTGTCCACGTCTGCGCGCGGGAGAAAGTGAGACAGAAAGCAGTGAGAAAAGGAAGAAACTGCGTTACCAAAAGCGGCAGGTTTACGAAGAGTTTCTCCAAGCCCGAAAGCCAGAACCCCAAATTCGGATATATTGTTCGCGGCAGGTTCACGTTTGCATGAGATAGCGTCTTCGTTTTTACGTACTTTCGCACCGCGTACAAGCGGTGGGCTCGGCAGCTGCTCTTCAGACACTAATACCGGTCTGCCGACGCGCAAACATTACATATGAAGCCCACGAATGGCTGCTCCACTTACATATCCACGACGGAGGCAAGAGCATCCGAGCGACAGCTGGCGCTGCCGTCTCCCGCGTATTCGATAACGGTACGACAGCAGAAACAGGCGCGGCAACAACGGCAACACTGAAAGAAAGCACGGCAGGCTGTCAGGAGGATATGCCTAGCCGGACAGCCCGTGTCGCCGTACTTGCTTTTGCATTTGCCTGTTTTTACACGGACTGATTCTGTGCAGTGCCTCGTATCGAACCAATGACAATTGATCTGATAAAGACAGGAAAAGGCAATTAGGAGCAGCTGCCCCACGCCCCCAACTCCTTCTGCCGACCTTTTCAATTTCTTCACAACGGTAGAAGTTTGCCATCGTTTATCTGTAGCTAAAATTAGAACCATGAGCGGAAGTCGCCGGCTCAAGCTGCAACAAATAATCGTACACGCACTTCAAGACGAAAGGCCTGCCTATATCCCGCATAAGCTCACTGATTTCGTTCACATACGCCGATAAAAAGGTATCAGCAGCAGTCCTTGCAGCTACCTTACCGTTCTAATTACGGCCAAAAACCAGACTTAAACACCATGAGATTCACTCGAAAACATCTATAGTGAGCGAACTAAATCAAGGTGGCCTTCATGGAGAGGATAGCAAGGGAGAAGACTCGGAAGCGTGTTTAAAAACACGGTGTGACAAATGCGCGACACCACTATGGCGTTGAACCTAGTCCTCTAGTTCAACCAACTCCCGGAAACAACCGCTAGCAGCAGTGAAGTCGGACAGGCCGGCTAGAATTCGCCGCCGCGCTGACATCGCCCGAGCGGTTGGCGAATGCGAAACCGCGGAGAGCCGTCAGCGGATAGGAGAGTTAAGAGCAAAAAAAGAAAGAAAAATATGGTGTCCACGTAGCTTTTGTTTTGATGTAATTTACTTTTTAAGGCGTTCACTGCGGTAGCGTAGCCAGAAATTTTTTTCGAGGGGTTACACCATACTTTATGTATGTACGTGCATGCGCTTGTATGTGTGCGTGTATGTGTACACATGCAGAATTGAAAAGTTTCGGGGAGGGGAGGGGGTTCAAACACCCGACCCCCCCCCCCCCCCCCCCACACACACACACATCCGCTTGGCTACGGTGGTTCACTGCCCAGGGGAGAAATTGTCTCCACGCGATTCGACACGGCCAATAGGGGGACCTTCTGGTCTTTTGGCG
>NC_051176.1:140693185-140753142 GCF_013339695.2 Rhipicephalus sanguineus
GTTAAGAGACTCCTTTCACCACATGACATTTATGTAGTGTTTTTTTTCCGAGGAAGCTGCAAGTAACAGCGTGGCTTTGTGGTAAGACGCCTGCTTGCCACGCGAACGGCCCGGGTTCGATCCTCCATGGGACCAAAGATTTTATTGTTTATTTTATTTGCTTCTTTCTCGATTTTTCGGTCACGGACGATTTTTCGCTCACAACCAACGGTGCCGACGCCGACACCGACACCGGAATTTCTGCGACACGAGCTCTCTAACGCTGTCGCGTTAAAATCATGACACGCATGTCTTGTACAGCATGACTTACGTGCCACGCTCATGGTGCGCTGGCGGCCGTTTCGCTAGCTTGATATACACCAAAATTGGTATCTCCCGACGTGACTGTGTGACGAACGTAAATAACACGAGTTAACACGAAAATCATGACACGCATGTCATGTACAGCATGACTTACGTGCCACGCTCATGGGGCGCTGGCTGCCGTTTCGCTAGCTTGATCTACCCTGGAATTGGTATTGCGCGACGTGACTGTGGGACGAACATAAAAACACGAGCTAACATGAAAATCATGACCGCATGTCATGTACAGCATGACTTACGTGCCACGCTCATGGTACGCTGGCGGCCGTTTCGCTAGCTTGATATACACCAAAATCGGTATCTTCCGACGTGACTGTGTGACGAACATAAATAAGAGGAGTTAACATGAAAGCCATGACACGCATTTTCCTCAATGACATACAAGACGATGTATGCAGGTCTTTGCTGGCTGCTTCGCATTACATCGATTCCCAGAATGCGTGGGATCTGCCGGCTTTTTTATAGCCTCAAAATTTGGTATCTCCGCCCCCTTTAAGGTTAACGAGTAGTATTCCACAAACTCTTGACTCGCTTAATCTGAATGCTGCCCCGCCACGGTGGTCTAGTGGTTATGGCGCTCGACTGCTGACCCGAAGGTCGCGGGATCGAATCCCGGCCGCGGCGGCTGCATTTTCGATGGAGGCGAAAATGTTTGAGGCCCGTGTACTTAGATTTAGGTGCACGCTAAAGAACCCCAGGTGGTCGAAATTTCCGGAGCCCTCCACTACGGCGTCTCTCATAATCATATCGTGGTTTTGGGACGTTAAACCCCAGATATTATTAATCTGAATGCCGAAAATATTACAATCCTTGTACCGATATCATCAAAAAAAGAAAAAAAAAAGCTGTAGAAGTGTCGCAGTTTCGGGAAGTTGGTAACAAGCGCGGACTGTAGCGTGCCTGCGTGTGTATAGAATGGCATGCGCTAAAGATGTAAACAAAAGCGCATTGTCGGTTGCTAACCCTCATGGGGTTCCTCCCTCTTAGCAGTGTGACATTGTCGGAAAGGGTACTAGCGCACCGGATGCCAGGCGCCAGTCGATACGGGCGGTCAGACGGTCCGATTTTGCGTCCTATCCGACGTGCGGCGTCTTATGATCCGGCATGCGACGTACGACGATTCAGGACACATGGGGGCGAACAAGCAATCAGCCGCTGCCTCCGCCCACACCCGGCGCCTCGGCATGCACGCTCTGACGACTTCGTATCCTCTTCATGAAGCACAAAAACAACTTTGCACAGCCATGCTTCGTTCTATAACAAAATAGTCAATAAAACTGCTTTCGCGAGCGTCAAGCACATCGCAACAGCCTGCCGTCAATCATGACTAGGAGTGGTATATTTCAGTGCAAATGATCTTCACAGCACGGAAGTGCGAACACATTCCACGCAATAGCGTAAAGAGGCACACGGACGGCGCAGAGCAAGACGGGACACATCTTCTTGCCCCTATAGCGCCGTCTGTGTGCTTTGAGCTTTTGCGAGAATTATGTCTTACGAACTATACCCCATCATTCTGTCCTTTCGAACGCTTTCCCTTGACATCGCAACTCAGTTTTGAATTCAAGGCCGCAACGTGAATGCTATAATGAAAGCAAATACTGCTCGCTCAAATACTCAAACAGATACGTATCCCACCACAAGATTTCGTTTTAAAGTATATTTCCTGTCAACCAAGTCGGTCCAGGCAAATAGCTCATGTGATCGTCTTTAATTGCATCTCAGGGCCTCAAAGGGGCTAGAATGAATGAAAAGAGAAAACTAAGAGTTAACTATGTTCACCATTGCATCAACACTCAACAAACATCACTCAGACGACATTATGCGAAACTCGGAAGGCTCCCACATGACCAAAAAATTCTTTTTATTTCCTAAATATTATAGCAATTCACTGTTTTCAATGCAATAAATCAGCATGATTTTATTTTTTCGAATACATTTGAGATAGGCGCCAAAATGGCTAGGACGTTTGGAGTGGAATGACCCAATGCGAGCTCACCATCAATAATGCAACGCGTAGTTCTTCCAAAGAAAGCGCTTTTCAACACCACGTAAAGTAAATGAGAAAATTTAGCGAACGAAAAGAAAAATCGAAGTCGAGCTAAAGGACGGCACTGAAACTATTGCTACCACTGCTACAAGTACGTTCTCCTCGCTTCAAGATGACTGCGTATGTCGCACGTCGTTCTGGAAAGCGCGAGCTCGATCGCCAGGTACATGGCCCTTACGAAGTTCCGCACTCCTCAAAGGACTCGATGAAATTGCTAAGGTAAATTCCGGCGGTTCCTCCACTTTCGCGCCAGTTTTCGCCTGGAATCGGACTCTTCTCTGCGCGCGACAGTCGGTGCGGCGACTGAGTGAAGGTGCACCGTCCCCGCTAGCAGCAAATCAGTCAGTACCCCGAGCCAGGCTCCGCTCTACTGCACGCTACGTGGAGAGCCGGCCTCGCACTATCGAGTTTCGGTGCTGCGCGGTATAACACGCCACACTGCCTGCTTCGTCCGTGTGCACTTCTCTCTTCCTGCTGCTGCTGCTGCCTTCCTCGGAGCCTCTCAGATATCTCATTTCGCGTTCACTCAGTGACCAGTCGCCCTTCTATTGTACTTCTCCTTCTCATTGTACTACATGTCTTGCTTCCTCCAACTTATTGAACTTTGCTGCTCGTCGGGGCGGAGCTTCAGCAATCGTTCTAGCCACCGAGGCACGGCAACGTTACGAAACCCGAGAAGCGAACCGGCATTTTGCCTATAACATATTGCCACTGCGCGCAACATTACACAACATGCGAGCCGCTTCTAACGTGCAATTCAAACTCTTCATAATTCACTGCATTATATAATCACAACAGGGCCGCACAAGTTACACACGCTGCACGTAGTTTTTATGGCTGCTGAGAGACCGCATGCGGCGAACGTAGCTCCCATTTCGATACGGGAAAGTGATTCGCGTGAAGTATAACAATGTAGCACTTTTTTACAGATGCAAAAGGAGACGTGGAAAAGCCACTCACAAAAAGTAAACGATCAATGTCGAGTGCCGCAAGACCCAGAGAGCAATAGCAATGTTTCTGGACCAATGGACTGCAGCACATACAACACGCCAGCGAGCGCAATAGCCCAAATTAGGCGTGTACGCTGCGCGACGCTTATGCACGACTCATAACAAGGAATAAGTTATTGCACAATTTACGTTTCAAGCATTAGCACGGTCTACCTGCGATGTCAATGCAGCGGATGGCCTTTGGTACTGTGCGGAAGTTTTATCGAATATTTTTCTGCACTTAAAATAAAAAATAAAACAAATCCAGTGGTAGCGTGTAAGGACCATCTATGGCTTAATAATTTTACAGTAGTAATTTTGCTCTTCATTTAATTAAGAGAATAATTTTAGCTGAAATTTGGACACTAAAGAAGCACTATACGGCCACGACTAAGATGCAGATGGCGAAGAAAAAAAAAACATAATTGTTCTGATCGTCACATGCGCAAGTAAAAATGTCGTTCAGTTATGTAAATTTCTAGTCTATACTTTCACAGTCGCTATGAGCATCTAGTGCATACGGATCTCATTAAGTGAGCATAATGTCAACCAATACATCTTGCGACCGCAGGGGGTTCGCAGGCCGTGATATCTCTCCTTTTCTCTTGATGCGGATGAAATGTAATACGGCACATCTAAGAAATCTGTCGACACATTGCTAGCAAAAACTCATAAAGATCAAAGGAGAATAAAGACAGCAGGTATACTGCATACGCTGTTTTTCTGCAGACAACTTATTAAGAGCGCATTCCATTATACAATTCAGGACGGACGGACGGACGGACGAAGGGAGGGAGGGAGGGAGGGAGGGAGGGAGGGAGGGAGGGAGGGAGGGAGGGATGGATGGATGGATGGATGGATGGATGGATGGATGGATGGATGGATGGATGGATGGATGGATGCATGCATGCATGCTTAGGCACCAGAAAAACGCGTTTTAGGCGCCAAAAATAGGCAGGCAAAACAACGTTTTAGGCCTCCAACGCCGTAGATATAGGCGCAATCAATTTTTACGTAAATTGCAATGATTTCCAGCAAAGACTTGCGTGACCTTTATCTACGACACGTAAACAAAAAAATGTTGTTTGTGATGGCACAAAGGCGCCAACAGTTCAACATGGCCGTGCAATTGTGCCATAAGACTGCTAGACTGATGACGATCAATTGACTTTCAAGCACACTGCTCAGATTCCTTTTTAACGGCCACTGTCGCTCACCCGAGCGTGTCATATAGTGAAACAGACATGACAAAGAACACTTGAGAGCTGGAAATACTGATTTAAAAAGCGCTACTTTATGTCCGACTGCCGCTCATGGTGTCAGCTCATGGTGCACTCGCGGCATTTTCGCTAGCTTGAAATAGAACAAAATTGGTTTTGCGCGACGTGAGTGCATGAAAAAAATTGCACCATCTTCCCGTAGGGAACTCTGAGTAGTATGCGAAGCAGCGTGGGGTCGACACAAGGTCCCATTAAACAGTTCGTCGTTTCCGTTAAGTTGAGGTTCGTAGCTACCGTTATATTTACTGTTTGGTTTCCATGGTAACTACCAAACTGGAGAATGAAGGGAGCGCGCGCACGTCATTTAAGTGCCCCCCCCCCCCCCAGCGGAGTACGCAGCGGTTACCGTCGCGCCTGTAACCATTCGCATTATCGCGCGTGGAGCCGCAGGTTCGTTGCGCAATCCCGGAGAGGAGAGGAGAAATGCTGGAGAGGAGGGTGAGGAGGATGCGCGAGCGCAGTGGGGGTGTAGACACCGCACGGCGGAGGGAGGGAGTGACATAGCCCCGACCATAAGCTGCTTCGCATCTAAAACATAAATGACAGGGGGTTACATGAAAAGAATGGCATGCATGTCGTGGATGACGTAACTTATTTGTGACGGTCATGGTGCGCTCGCGGCTATTTCGCTAGCTTGAAGTACACCAAAATTGGTATTGCGCGACGTGACTGTATATAAAACATAAATGACAGGCGGTTACATGAAAATAATGGCATGCATGTCATGTCTGACATGACTTACGTGATACGCACATGGTGCGCTTATGGCCGGTTCGCTAGCTTGATATACAACAAAATTGGTATTGCGCGACGTGACTATATGACGAACATAAATGACGGGTGGTAACATTAAAATCATGACATGCATGTCGTGTAAGGCATGATTTACATGTCGTTCTCATGGTGCGCTCGCAGCCGGGCAAGCGAGCAAATGCCGAGCAAGCGCCCCCACCCGAGCAAGCGCCCCCCTCGCTTTTTCGGGAGATCTGAAATAAGCGCCAGTGACCGAACCAGAAGTCGTAGGTTTTTGTTCGACCAATCGCAGCATCGCCTGCATACTGCATCACAGATTCAACATGTTCACGTCACTAGGAAGTACGGAAAGGCCCGGAGAGAAGAAGGGATTGTATTGTTCCTTGGAATTTGTAGCGCTGCCACGTGTGGCATCGTTGATTGTGACGGCATTCTGCCCACGATGCGCGTGTTTACTTGAAGTGTTTAAAAAAAAATATCGGAGGAGGTTTAAGGGCCCTCTAACGCTCTTTGTTGGCATATAAGACTCGCATACACTGCCAGTCGTATACTCGCTGTTGAGTCTTCTAGCTCTTTTTCTCCACTGTGAGTCAACGCTCTTCCTATACAAATACCGGAACGCGTTCTCTGCCCATCTACTCTCTTTCATATTCCTTGGACACTCTTCGAAGCTCATTTCGCTCTGAGCTAGCCTCACCTAAAAACTTGTCCATCCCATATCGACCTTTACAGCCTACTTTGTCGCCTTCCCGTGAGCGCCCAACAGTCCTTTGATTCATATTCAGTTCTGATTGCACCTCTGACTTCACGCACCCCTCTGAGTTCCAAAAGTAAGCCCCTGAACCATTGCACCTTTCCACAGACCTCGAAGCACCTCGTACCTATTGTATCCCCATAACGCTCTGTGCTTCATTACTGCAGCATTCCTCTTTACCTTTGCTGCCGAAGCTTTTTCCTGTACCTGCATGTATCTATCACCCTCACTTACCCATACTCCGAGGTGCTTGTATTCGCTTACGATCGGTATTTCTTGGCCTTGTATTGACACCGCCTGATCATTCGGATCATCGAATACTATCAATCCACATTTTGTTACACTCAATCATAGTCCTAGAGCTTCACTTTCCCCTCCACATATATCCGCCTGCCACTGTATATTATTATTATTTGGTTTGAATACATGGAAAACACGAAGACACATAGGAAATCGGGAGGGAACAGGCCGACAACTGCCACCTAAAGGAGTATTCAGATGGGGGACAAATCCTCGGGGGATAAAGGCGGGGCCTGCTGACGTCAGCTCGCGAGGAGAAGTCTGCACAAATGTCCCCCACTCACAGGGACGAGACGAACGGAGGGGGAGACCAGTGTCAGGGGCGTAGCCAGAAATTTTTTTCGGGGGGGGGGTTCTCCCATACTTCATGTATGTTCGTGCGAGCGTTTGTATGTGTGCGCGTATATATACGCAAGTAAAATTGAAAAATTTCGGGGGGGGTTTGAACCCCCCAACCCCCCCCCCCCCTTGGCTACGCCCCTGACCAGTGTTACTAGACTACTCTGGTGGCTTGTACCACCCGTTTGGCGAGCTGCTGACGACGAGCTGCAGAGACCATGCAGCTGCAGACTGGAAACCCACTGCCGCTCTCTGCAGGAGCAAGTGCAACAATGTGGCCAAACAAGAGCCCAGAAATTCCGCCATATCCCCCCCCCCGCCGGGGGATTATTTGTCCTGTCGGGGAAAAGGTCCCCGTATCCTCCGAGAGAGTCGCTGGGGTGTCGCGCCAACTCACTAATCCGTGACGTCGCGGTCACGTGATGCGCAATCCCCCTGTGTCCCCCGCCGATTTCTCCCTCGTGTGGATACTCTGAAAGGGGCACAATGCGTGCCTGCTCCATCGGGAAGGGAAAAACAGGGGACATGAAGATAGGGGGAAAGAAAGAGGAAAAAAAATAGTGTCACGTGGTCGTGACGTCGACGAAGACAGCAGTCGGCGTGTTCAAGAGGAAACTTTATTTGGCCGAACTTGTCGCCGGGAAATGAAAACTCAAACCAGGCACGTAGGCAAGGGGGGGCCCGTCCCCCCCCCCCCCCGAAATTCGTCCAGCCTTTTATGTTCCCGGGCAATTTTTTTTTCTTTTTGCCATGAAAGGACTTTCTTTCGAATATTTAGGCCTTGGGCCCCCCCCCCCCCCGAAAAAAAATCCTGGCTACGTGCCTGGGGGAAGCAGGACAACAGGTTCCTCGGGCTTGCTCCTCCGATTCTTCCCCGAAGGCAGAAAAGGGTCTGCGGCGACTCCTGTCAAAACATACAGCTCAGGTCGTTTCGGCAGCACACCAAGCCAAGCCTAGGTGGCCCATTGTCTCAGGCTTTGCCGTCCCCGACTTTCAGGTCGAGATTCTGCCCATTGTCTGTCGCTTGCCGCCCCGGGAACTCCGTTTCCAGGAAGGATGCTGGTGTTCTAGCAGTGTGAGAACGCCTCGCCCGCCGATTCTGATGGCCAGCGCGTCGGCACCGACTGCCAGTCATAACACTGCTCAATCATCACGCCGGCCTATTTGTGTGACAGATTAAAACCGATGTTGCTACCTTCTAGCGCTTCTTCCATCCTCACCATGTGCATCATGAATAACAGCAGACACAAAGGACATCCCTGTCTCAGCCCCTTGCTAATATCAACGTTCTCCTCCTATTCATTCCCATTCTATGCAAACTGTATTTTCTCGGTATATCTCCCTCAGAATGTATACAGTCGTCGCCGATTCGACATTGTTGAGCGCACGCTGTCGCGGATGGAAGCTGAACGCTCCGCTCCCTGTGCAAAGTAACTGGCATAGAACGTCTCATTGTTGCCTCACATTTGGTGGTACACGGAGGCACTGAGTGAGAGCAGTTTCGGTGCAATGATTGGATTGAATTGATTTTTATTCAAGTGTAGAAAGTTACACTTCGAAAAGAGAGGTCAGAATCATTAACGCCTGACGGGGTCCTCCCATCAGTCGTTTAGGAAGTGGATGGCGCAGGAAAAGCAGATTGGTGCAGTGTGACGCAAATGGCCTAGCCCTTCCACTCTTGAGTCATGGCAAAAAAGAGGAGCAGATAACTCTGCTGCACGTGATATAACACAACGTTACTAGAACAAACTCAGTTTCAAAGCTCCGTATCTCCGCCAGCGGAGGAGGGTGGTCCGAACGGCGGTCGCGAGAACTAGCGGCGCTGCAGTTCCGTCTTGCGCCACTATCGGCGCGTCGTCTGCTGCCACGGCATAACGCTGCGGTCCGCCGCGCAGTTGCTCGCGGCAATGTGCGGCAACTTTCTTATTGTACTAGTTAGCTGGATACTTATGTGGATATGCATAAGGTCGTCTGTATGCATTGGCCCGCGTGCGTTCTTCATTAATTTGGATAAGAATCGATGTGTCGGTCCTATATTGCCACGGCCCACTTCTTGTTTTATTTTGATGTATTCGGGTTGTGAACCAGCAAGGACGGTTATCAACGCTCGACGCTGTCCGCGAAGCAGTGTTCGAGGAAGCTTCGCGATTGTAGTAGATCGTTTTGGTAAGATTGCGCGCCGCACGCGAATGTTCCAGCTTTGTCGAGAGATAACGCCGCCACCAGGGATATCGCAGGAAAGTTCGATAGCGCCTGTATAAAAGCCGACGCGCTAGACCGCTTGTCAGTTGATCGACGGTCGGGGCTCTGTTCGCCGCTATCAGTGTATTGCTGTAGTTTGATTTTCAGTTTCACGGCCACTAGTTCGGCCAAATAAAGAGTTTCATCTCGGACCTGCTGACTACTGCCTTCGTCGACGTCACGACCCTGTGACAATATTTGAGCTCTCTAAATTGCGCTTAACTTCCAAGCACAGGAGTTCTAAGCAAATGAGGGTTTTCAGCGTAATTTTTATAACTACCACTACAATTTTAGCCGCTGCCGTCTTATCTAGACCAAGAACAACCCAACACGTTTGTAAAAGCCATTATAATGTACAAAGAAGCGTACTTACTCGAGATACAAAAACGTCCTAGAAAAACTGTACTCATGTTGTGTACAATTTATTGAAAAAAACTTTCTCGAAAAACGTCACCAATGCTTTGCAATGTTAAAAGACACGTTTTCGCGACGGTTAAAGGGATACTGACCCAATATCGGAAAATTTTACGAGAACTCGGTAAATGAAATGTCAGTGTGCGATTACAGCGAATAGATGTCGTTCTTGAGCAATTTTTTTCAGCGGATAGTTGTATTGTTCGGATGTCTATCTTTCTACGTCGGATCCGTTCTTACGGTGACCTTACACAATTCGAACAGCTCGGCCGTCTGCTGTGATCACCGAGGCAGTTATTCGCGCGTACTTCTGTCGCTAGAAGAGTTCGTCAATATTTCAACTTCAGTTTTTCAACTTCACGAGCAGGATGTTCCATGCCCCGCAGACACTTTACACTGTATTTTCGACAGCCGTTTGCGTTTCGTGCTGTAGCCGTTTCACTACGCAGTTAAACTGCTCGTCAACTAACAATTATTCTTTTGCAACAAGTAAGTGCTCCTGTTCCCCAAAGCCAAGTGTGGGATTGGGCTAGTTTGGTATTCCATTATAAACGGCTCAGCGCAAAAACTTTGAACACGGTAAACATAGAAAAGACGAGGACCAGTGGTGGTCCTCAGCGCAAAAAAATTTGACACGGTACACATAGAAAAGAGGAGGACCAGCGCTGGTCCCTCGTCTTTTCTATGTGTACCGTGTCAAATTTTTTTGCGCTGAGCAGCCCGTTCCCGAAGCCAGCGAGGTGTAAAATATACCGCCACATCTTGTTCGATACCTGTCGTAAAATCTCTCGAAAATCCACTGCTTGAAGGATAGCGACAGCTGACAACTGATCGAATGTCAGTGTGATGCAACTCTCCGTCCGCCGGTAGCGTATATTAGTAATCGCTGCCTTTCGTTTTGCTGTTCTATTTCTGGCGGCTCCTCCAAACTGGGCACTGGGCTTTCGCGGGACCGCCGTTCGGTTCGGGGGGATTTGCGCATAAACCTCGAACATTTGGCTTTGAAAATGTGGGGTGGAAGTGCTGGAACAGGCCGCGGCACGGCACCGGGCGCGAGTTCCCACTTTCCACGTCGGATCAAAACTTCTTGTCCGCAACGACACGACGATAGTGCTTTACCAATGTCGTCACTCTCAAAATGAACGCCACAGACCCTTGCATTTCGCAGTAACCTTCCTATCTTTGCGATGCAAGTCTTGAAATGGCGTAGGTTCTTTTCTCGAGGTCCGCAAGAAGTGTCGTAAGCGGAGTCGTCGTGCGGTAGCCGCTCTTGCAGCCCGGCGCAAAGCAAGTCGGCATACCGCACCGTGAATCTGTTCGCGCTTGTTACGCTTCGTACATCTGCACGTGTCTTCGTACAAGACGCTAAGCCTGGTCAAGAACAGTCGCAAAAATGACGAGCTAACAACGCGAAGACGACGTACGCGTAACCCACGTGCGCTCGTACATCGGCGGCGCCGATCACAACAAGCGCCAGCCGCGGGAGCTAGACGGGACTGCAGCGCCACTAGTTCTCACGACCGCCACGCGGACCGCCTCTCCGGCGGAGCTTTTAAACTGAGTTTGTTCTAGTAACGTTGATATAACACACACACACACACACACACACACACACACACACACACACACACACACACACACACACACACACACACACACACACACACACACACACACAACACACACACACACCACACACACACACACACACACACACACACACACACACACACACACACACCTTAGCAACGTAATTTGGCGAATGATGTTTAATCATACATATGCTTACAGCGCAAAGCTACACGGGAACTAAGTAGAGCAGCCAGTAGGATGCAGACAGTGCTGACTTCAAGTAAATTTTTAATCACAGAGCAAACACTTATATATGCTCTTTAGAAACAAATTACGCTGTTTCTCATCCGCTCGCACCAATGTTATTCCTGCGTGATATATCAAAGTAGGGGTTTCTTTTAAGCAACGCGTATGTGTTTGCAATTTTGTTGTAAAATTACAAGTGTTCTCTCGGAGATCGAAAATTCCGTTGGAAGTCAGCGCTGGCTGTGTCGCTGCGTCTTTTTTTTTCCTTCCTCCTCGCGCAGCCTTGCGCAGTAATCATAGTCAACATCTACAGCTGCTTTTCTCTGTATATGTTTCATATCGGTGGAGATATCTGCGTGGAATTAAAATTCATCAAGTGCCGGCAAAAAAAAAAGACGTTCAATTGAAGAGATGCCATAGTCTGTTTGTGTGCCTCACGGCCTTGCGTTCAGCCCCAAGTGACTGATGTCTTGCTTACTTGAGTAATTGATTTACCGATCTAATGTCGACGGCCACTTGCCCTGATACAAAGTAAAAAATTGAATTAAATTCTGAGGCTCTATATATGCGCCAAAAGTACGATGTGAGTATGACTCCCGCCCGCCTTAGCAGGGGACTCCATGTTGATTTCACCCACCTGGACTTACTTAATGCTCCCCTAAATTATCCAAGTACACTGTCGCTTTAGCACTTCGACCCATTCGAAACACGGCGGCCGTGACTACAGGAGTTCAACCCACGTCCTCGTGCTGACCGCCGCAACGCCATAGCCGCTAAAAAAATCCAGGGCGGGTAAGTTATATTGAAAGGAGTAATAATAATAATTGTTGGAGTTTTACGTCCCAAAACAACGATATGATTATGAGGAACGCCGTAGTGGAAGGCTCCGGAAACTTCGACCACCTAGTGTTCTTTAACATGCACCTAATTCTAGGTACACGGGCCTCTAGCATTTTCGCCTCCACCGAAAATGCGGCCGCCGCGGCCGTGATTCGAGCCCGCGACCTTCGGGTCAGCAGTCGAGCACCGTAACCACTAGACCATCGTGCCGAGTTACAGTAGTAACTAATACAATTACTGTAAATATGCAACTCCAACTATTTACTGTAATACATTGCAGTAATGAGCAACATATATTGTGATCATCAAAGGTCAAGAAATAGTGATCTTGAAACGCTATTAGACGAGTAGACTGAGCGAGTCGATGCTTAACTGCAGCGCAAATGTTGCACGTATACAAAAGCAGCTGCGCGCTGTTGTGTAATAGCTCTTGACTAAGCGTGCCCTTCCGCAGGAACCGAAAAAAGAAAAGAAAAACGTGATATTATGCGTAGAAAGGACTCTTATACTTCAAGTGGCAATTCACCCCGTGAGATTAATCCCGATATGTTTTCGTCCTAGCCTCACGTTATGTTAATACAGTTGAAGCGAAAATTCCGCTGCACATTAGATGAAACCACCGCTATATATACATTGAAAGCATTTCGGAAGCACCGTACGCTTCGGCAGCAGCTGAATATAAGCACGACAAGCCGGTCATGAAAAGGCGTCGCATACACGATTGTTACTTCGCGAGAAGCAGGCCCAAATCATGGATGTTTTTATAGCCCCACAGGAATGGCAGCAAAAAAATGGTGGTGCAGCATCGCAAGGAGAACGAAAACAATTGCGGTGCAAAATAATACAATGCGATAGGGCGCAAGCGATATTGCAAAGCGGCAAACAAATACAGGTACGCGTTACATTAACCTTGTTTTTTTCCTTCATGAAAGGTGGGGAGACAATAGCCTCTCCACGCAGGAGACCACGTTCGAAATACTTTTTGATATTTGCCAAGAATGTAAGATTACCGTTCCGCCTGATTGCGCACTCAAAGCTGGTCGCACACTCAAAGCCATTAGCGGTGCTCGAATGGCCCCTCACAAGGATATCAGAAAAAAAGTGACCCGCTAGTGACACCCAAATATAACACGTTTTTTTTTCTCCCCTGTCGCTTTCCTATACGTGCTATCTCTCGCAACCTTCGTTTTGGAACTTAGACTGCGACGTTTGTCCAATCATTTTTTTACAGAATGCTGATAAGTGCTGCACACAACCGATAACAATGACAACGTTTCTCTTCGATAAATTTCTCACGGCTGCTTCTGTGCCCTTGAAACTTCTGTGGATGCAATAAAAGACACTAATAGCTACACATATATACAGGATTACACCCGTGCTATTTCCTACAAGCTGCAAGCCCTCGGGTAGCGTAAAAACACGAAAGCGACCTCCTGACGTATGCAAAGAAAAATATCGCAGTTAAAAAACACGAAGCCGCGACACACAGCGGCATGGCGGAAACCGAACGGCAGTCAGTACTGCATCATCAATTAATATCGAATCTTCTCTGACTGCCTTCGCTATATCTCCTACTTAGTAGCGATGCCTAGAGAGAGAGAGAGAGAGAGAGAAGCAGTCTGCAACATACTCTATTTTTTTTACAGTACAAATAAATATACCCTACATAAAATGAACAACTGCCGTCAATAAACATAATGACGAACTTCCTCGCCGACACGTGCGATACTTTTCTGTAACGTTTGTTGTCAGGCTAGCTTGAGATGCATAGCTTCGTAAGGATAACAGCACGAGACGCGAAGACCAGCAAGTACACGGGACAAAGTGCTGGCTCCAACTAACCTAGTTAAGTCAGCACTCTGTCCCATGGTATTGACGAGGGTAGCGATGCGGGCTTGTTGGTCTGTCATGGTTCTCGGATGTGGGCGCGAAAAGACAAGGACGAAGGGAAGAAGGACACACACACACACTGGCGCTAAGTGTGTGTGTCTTCTTCCCTTCGTCCTTGTCTTTTCGCGCCCACATCCAAGAATCTGTCCCATGTTCTTCCTGGTCTTCGTTTCACGTGCTCGTGCTGTTATTCTTACGAAACGATACTTTTCTCCTTCACACCATTCGCCAAGGCTGCACCCGGAGTTCGAGTTTTCCTAATAGCTCCAAACAGCAACATTAATACGTGACTTGAACGTAGGCGTTGCCTACCATCAGAGATATTTACAGCGACATCGAAAAATAAGAATAACACAACGGATTAACCTCCGGATGGAGAAGCCTCCACGCCGTATATCGGTATGTAGATATCGCGAAAGTTGGAGTAGGACAGCGCAATAAGCCGATTTCGCATACCGTTACCATGGCGACAAAGAAGCAGCGTTAATGTGTATGCTTCCGGTCGTCGCTTGTATGAGAGCGATATGGAAAAAAACGTCTGACAGGTTGGTCGGTAATTCCTTGTTTGTCCGTCTCGAGCACATATGATAATATTCTTAATGGGGACGTTGCCTTTAAGGCCTGTCAAAAAAATAACAAAATAAAAAAAAGCATGACTGATCCTTCCATCTTAGGAATCGGTATAACACGAAAGTGCAACGTGTCTTCACAGAAGTAGTGCTTATTGTGTAGTGATGTATGAGAGTTTGTACAATGCCTATTGGTGTTTTTTTCTTTTATTCACAATACTGTTGGCCATACGGTCGTTACAGATTGGGTTGTAAGGCTTCACAACAACAAAGTGGGTGTTACAATACAAATTACATCAATACAATATCAAACATGAAAATACAGGTATACTCATAATTTAAACAGTGGTTATCAAAATATGAAGCAAATATTACAAAGGCAAGTCAGTCCGTCAGTCCAAAGAAATACCAAATAAGTACTTGGACAGCAATTCATGTTGCAGCTAATTCATGCTGCGTGGCAAAAAAAAGAAAAAAAAACATGCATACCATGCAGCATAAGCATCAGCACTCAGGTTTGCAATGTTGCTATTATGCAATTTTCGAAGGTTCGCTGAGGTGGACTGCAAAACTGATGATGGCCAGTCTTTTATAGTTCGAGGTAGGAATGAGTTTGCATATGCGCCGATATGCAGTTGTGGCACAACGAACACGAATTGATGCTTTTTCCTGAGAGTTGGCTTCACCTGAGCCTTATGGTAGTGTGAAATATGAATGTTAAATTGGTGCCTGGAAAGTGAAAATAGAAATTTTTAGTCTTGCCACTAGGCGCCGCTGTGATAACGGTGGTAGTTCAAGCTGTTTCAACATCGCTGTTACCGAGTCATTCGATGAATATTTAGACAAAATAAACAGTGCAGCCCTTGTTCGTACCTTTTTGAGTTCGTTTATTATACCTACTTGAAACGGATCCCATATAACGTTTGCATATTCCAGCGTTGGCTTAACATATGTTAGAAACGCGGTTAGCTTGATAGATTGGAGTACAAGCTTCAACTTTCTGCGCAGAAACCCAAGTTTCTTTTCGGCAGCCCTTGTGATATTTGCGATATGCGTTTTCCAGCTTACGTCCGTACAATACAAACAGCTAAAGCACCGGTAGACGTGGATGCACCTACGTTTACGCCTAGTGACACATCTCCATCGCGAGGACTAACGCCCATGGCCATGGTTTAATCATTGTGGTAGCTGAAGTTGTAAACATATATCTGGACACAGCGTATCGTGAATTCTGCGCAGAGATGACATCAACATGCACTTAACAAACAATGGTACTCGATATGCACTTCTTTAAAGCGTCGTCAATTAAAGAGAGAAACGGCACGCTGTGTGCTCCCGAGTAATACGCCTGTGCTCATGCATACACTCCCACACTGCGCTTCAGCAACGCGGGAGGCAGAGGTTCATAGCATGAGCCGCGAACGCGCGCAGGCGTTCCACGTCCCGCTGGCCTCTGTCTCGCTCAAGGAGAAATGTCTCGCTCCACCAAGGCACGACGTTTGCCCGTCGACATCGTTGCGTTTCTGCAGCGCTTATTGCAGCAGAGTTATTAGTCGGTGCTATCGCACTCGAAGTAGTCGGCGCTGGAAAAACACCGTTGGTGGATGTGGAAGCTGCGCTACTTCCACAGCGAGCCGTCACACGCTAACACGAAGCGAAAGGCAAAAAACGTTAACTGCGTCTAAGGCGACTCCTCGATGCTAGCGCGGCCAGTGCTTTTCGCTGGTATCGAGACGCTTTAACTATAGCCTCCGAGATTGTGCGCAAACCTGCCGGTACGCAATCTCGGCGGCTATGCTTTAACTGCGTCACTGCCGAATCGATGTCGATCGGCGCTAGTGTCATGCCGCATTACTTCACTACTCCGCTCACAGACGCCGCATTTCTAAAGTGCCGTGCATCGGCCTCAGTAGCTTAGTCGGTAGGGCGCCGGGCGCTTATCGTTCGATACCCGGCGGCGAAACATTTTCTTAAGATTTTCTTTCTCATACATTGGAAACCATTTTATCAACGTCACATCCTTCAAGGAAATACGGCACTGATATCTTGGACCCCGGCATAAAACACTTTCGTGTTAAAAAAGAACGCTATTGGCATACGACGGCAAATTTGACCTCTAGCGCAAGATACACGTCCCAAAGAGCAATCCCGATTTGCCACTTTACCACGCCATTCGCCATTACCACGCCATTACCACGCCATTCACAAATACGGGAACTATCCACTTAAACGACATCGAGCGCATGTCATACTAACGTCAGGAATTAAAATACAAAGAGTAAACGGGCCTCCACATTAACCTAAAATGATTTTTTAGCATCAGTTGATTGTCGGCCACGGCGGCCGCATTTCGACGGGGGTGAAATGGAAGAACAGTCGAAAGGTAGCAGTAACACGCGCTAGCACATCATCACACTCGTAATCTGAAATGCCTTCGCGTACCTTCGCATACCTTCACGGAGCTGACATGCATTTCGCATGCGATGCCCAGCACCACGCCTATATAGACAAGAAACCCCTTGGTCACAAACCAACTTCTACAAGCATCGTTAACTAAGGCAGTGTCAATACGCACCTTCAGATGAAGCGACACGCCTGGTGTTTTCTCCTCTCGTTCCTTCTTTTTGTTCAATACCCATTTCCCTCTGTGTATGGTAGCAAACCGGAAGCACGCTGGGTTGGCCTCTTTTTTTCTCTTTTCTCTCTGTTTTTGCGTCGTGCGCTGCAGGTGCGCCACGCCATCATCAGCACGTGAGGACCACCGCCGTTAAGAACCACCAATCGGCTGATTTTGTCGTGAGCTTAAGGTTACAACCGACAAGACTTTGGCCGCAGACGCCATTGTTTAAGCGTCTTGACAGCGAGCTAATTGGTATTTCGTAACTAATAAACTTGACTC
The DNA here is from genome assembly GCF_013339695.2 of Rhipicephalus sanguineus. Lineage (NCBI taxonomy): Eukaryota > Metazoa > Arthropoda > Arachnida > Ixodida > Ixodidae > Rhipicephalus > Rhipicephalus sanguineus. The sequence continues at coordinate 140,710,685 of NC_051176.1, forward strand.
GCAAAGAAAACAGCGACGACAGGTCGGACACGGTCCCCATCAGTCATGTCGCCCCTGTGCTCCGTTTGTGCTTCGAACTTATTAGTTACATAAACAATGTCGTACACCGGGTTGTTGTTTTAAAGAATGAAATTCGAAAATTACGGGAAGCTAATGGGCGCGTCTACTTCCTGGTTTCCTGATTCTTCATAACTGCTATCTATTTAGCTTTCTAACGAGTACCATAACAGCAGCAAGTGCTCATCGCGGCTGCACCGTCCTTAAAAAGAACACGGCGTCAGATACAGACGAGATCACCAACAAGGTGTTAGGCAACATGAGCAACGATACATTAACACACGTACCAGATTTCTTCAACGAAAAAGTTATAGGCTGATAACGGAAAAGTATTAAAGGTTTGAAAAAAAAAAAAGAGGCAGCCCGGTAAATCCAAGAACCTACATAACTTACGATCCGTGTCCCTAACCTCACGCATGCGCAAACGTTTTGAGAAAGTAGATGGGAGCACAGTAGGTTGATCGATTTCATTCAAAGACAGAGGCCCGTATTCACAAACGAAACTTAGCCGCCGAAGTCTTGTGAATCGGTTACTTAAGTGATTACTTAGGTAACCAATCGGCACTTAAGGCGTTTCCCAGACCAATCTTGTACTTAGGATAAACTTAAATCGGCACTTAACTACCGGAAAATAAAGTACAGCTACTGGCTACCTTAAGGGCGACTTTCGATGTTATCAAACAAAATGGCCGACTACTGCGGCAGTCTCGCCGACTTCGCGGATTTTGCTGACCGTGTGCAACAAATTAAACGTTACGCGCCGCCGTCACTCCCAGTTATCAGGGATCGGCAGAATTCCATATAGGCGTATAACGACCCTGAATTCCCGTCATGGTACCGCTTTTCCAAGCGAGCGGGCCAACGCCTGCTGGAAGTGCTGCCGCTGCATGGGTCCAAAGGACCACGAACGCGGTCACCCTTTTCCGCCACTGCATGCCGATGACATGCGTGAAATATATTTGAGAGGTGAGGTTCTTTCGGCTTGCTTCATTAAACAGTTTTAGTTGAGCGTCCGCAGCAGCTCTGCAGACGTAGGCTTTCATAATGGCTGGCAGCGCGCGTCTGTAGAGCTGCCGCGGACGCCCTAGCCACATCTATTGGCAGCCTGCGTCTGCATAACAGCTGCGGAGGCCTAAATAAACTGTGCAACGGAGTGAGTAAAAGACGCTCACCTCTCAGAATTTTTTTTATTATTGTTCGTTCCTTCCGTTTGGTGACACACTCCTTATTAAGAAAAAAAAGGAACGCACACGGGTGCTCGGAAAATTAAAAGAATTTAACGAAATACACAAAACGCTGAAAAGCAGAAAAACAATTCAAGGAGCGAAATGCACGTAGGTGACAAAAGAACCGCTCGTATTGCACGCGCCATCTCACCACAGTAATACCGGTGTCGCAGGGTCACTTTTGATCGCCATCGGGCCTGATCAGGATCGAATTTCTTGATCGTGATAGGCTCCTTTACGCGAGCTGCAGAAGGTAGCTAATCAATGTTAAGAAATTTCATCCCGATTGGGCTTAATCGCGGCCAGCAACGCACCGTGTGACACAGGTATTACAAACACACTTGTAGACGACAAAATAACCGCGACAGGTGAGGGTCACTGTATAGCGGCGGCTGCTTGTTGTGGCGAGCCGAAGGCTGAAAACGCGGCAAAAGCGAGAAATATTTATTTCGCCTCTTATGAAATGTACCTTGATAAAGACTAGAACATTTACGGCCAGTGTTGCGCGAAAGTTACAGTAATTTATTAGTGCCTTATTTAATAAAACAAGCATGAAAACTTCTACAGCCTCGTACCCAGGAGCCTTACTTGCCCAAAAAATTGGTACTTTCATAAGTGAGCCTTAAGTGTAGTTTTTGAAACTCATCTCAAACTTACACTTGCCTCGTACTTTCATAAGTCCACTTTTTGCGAAACTTAAGTTCTGTTCTTGAATACGGGCCAGAGACTTCCCGCACACTGCCTCTGGTATTAGGCCGTATATCGGCACAAGACGCATTCTTAATGTTCAGAGACGAAGTGCTACACCCCCTGCATATGGGGGATAATAGAACAGTTCTAACACTTGACGTTACAAAGGCATTCGACACAATTTCCCCACAAAACGGTGCAAGAAAGTCCAGAAAATAACGGATGCAGTAGCAGAAAATATTAGTCATACGAACTTTCCTCGGGAACCAGACAACGACAGCTGGCACGGACTCCACAAGATTGGAGGTCTTTCGCATGCCAAACAAAGAAACGCGCAAAGCTAGATAGAGAACTAAATATATGTGGCATTTCTATCAGGGTGACATCAAAGCTCCCTTATAGGAAGCATTAGAGGCATAAATAGAAAATTTAAGATTAACGAACTTAAGCGGAGCAAGAATAATTACAGAGTCGGGGAAAGCAGGAACGGACTCCCAGATGTAGGGGTAATAAGGCGAGTGCAAGTGTTCATTACAAGACGCATCACATATACAGGCCCCTCATTAGAAAGCTCGCGAGACAGGAACTAACTCAGACGAATCCGCTAATAAGGACAACACGCTAGTCGGTCCTAGGGCTCCCTAACAACACAAGTACAGAAAAACTACACTAGTTAGCAACCCATAACACTGTCGAAAAACACGTAGCAGCGGTGCTGATAGCACAGAAAGAAAGAGTCGATTCATCACTGACAGACAAGTCCATCTTCCGGAAGCTGAGGATCCTGGGATGGACATTTAGACACCAATACTCCGGAAAATAACCAGTAATACATACCAAGACCCCTCTCTCTCTTCTGCCTCTCTGCCTTCTAATAAATACGCTCCCTCTCTCTCTACCCAGACAAACAAGCGATCTCACCTACAATTTCCCAGTCCCTAAGAACATAACTGATAATACACCAAAAAGGTAGGAGAGAAGCTATATAGCTAAAAGCACTGTATAAAAGGCTCGGAAGCGGCCCGGACGCGTGCTACACGCGCGAAATACACAACGGTTTTCCTGTCGTGGCGGTTAACAGCCGCACCGCAACAATATCTGTGGCAAAGACGAACTCGGCTAGTACAGCAGAAGCCATGCCAGTAGCCATGGCCATACGTGACGCTGAAGTCGAAAGCAGAACATCTTTGTTGATGACGAACTCACAGACTACATGTAGGCTCGTCTTAAAGGGTTTCTATAACACTTTCCCAAGTAATCATCGAATGATGTCAACGTCGGAGTTCATTGCGTTACGAATCGATTGCCGCAATTTTTTTTCGAATCGATCAATAACGAGCGGAGTTACAAGGATTTGTCGCGCGCTATAAACGCTCTCTCTCTTCTTTCGTCCCGACGAGCGCGCTGGAAGCTACAGAGGGAGGGGTGGAACAGGGGAAAGAAGTTGCGCCAACGTGCGTCATGACCCTGAGCGTGCGTGAGGAAACGGGATCGCTCTCTCCCGTTGTGATTTCTGTGCGCGAGTCTCCCTATGTAATGTTAGCACATGAAGCGCGGCACCGGCACGTGGCGGCTCCCCATGGCAAGAAGCGCATCTGGGCTCGTATTCACAAAAACGTTTTACGCTAAAAATTTCCGTTAGAATATTTCAGCCAATCGCGATGCGGGACATATCATTAGCGAAGCTGGCTGACCAATGGGAAAACGTACTTACAAAAAAACATGGCTGATCCCTCCGTCATAGGAATCGGTATAACACGAAAGTGAAACGTGTCTTCACAGAAGTAGTGCTTATTGTGTAATGATATATGAGAGCTTGTACAGTGTATATTCGTGTTTCGCAGCTATAGCACCGTTTGACGTGGATGCACCCATGTTGACAGCATGTCTCTATCACGACGACTAAAGCCCATGATCATGATTAAACCGTTGTGGTAGCTGACGGTGTGAACATATATTTGGACACACCGAATCGTGAATCCCGCGTAAGGATGATATCAACAGGCTCATAATCAACACTGGTACCCGGTATGCACTTCTTCAAAGCGTCGTAAATTAAGGAGAGAAACGGCACGGTGTGCGCTTTCTAGTAATGGGTAGCCGACGCCTGTGCTCATGCATACATAACACACATTGCGCTTCAGCAACACGGGACGTAGAGGTTCGTAGCCTGAGCCGCAAACGCGTGCGTCCCGCTGGCCTCTGTCTCGCAGGCGCTGCTCTCGCTCCACCAAGGCACGACATTCACCCGTCGAAATCGCATCCTTTCTGCAGCGCATATTGCAGCAGTTTTGTTAGTCGGTGCTCTCGCAATTAAAGCAGTCGGCGGCGGATAAATCCCGTTGGTGCGCGTGGAAGCTGCACTACTCCGATGAGCCGACGCACGCTAACACGAAGCCAACGGCAAAGAACGTAATTGCGTGAAAGGTGCCTCGGCGACGCCAGCGCGGCCAGTCTACCTCTCTGGTATCGAGACGCTTTAACCATGGCCTACGATATCGCGTGCAATCTCGGAGTAAGCGTTAGTAAGTGTCGATCGTAAAGCATTACTTCTTTTCACCTCTCATAGACGGCGGCACCGCCCCGCTGCGTCCGCCGCGAAAGAGAATGTGTGAAAGATATAAGGCGCGTTCGCGCCGTGCCTAGCATCTCCCGAGTTGGCTTAAGCCTGTTTCACATGCGAGCGACCGAGCGGCGGGGCCCGCGGCGATCGAGCGGCAGCAGGACGCTCGGACGCGGCTTCGTTTCACATGCACCGCTTTTGCGCGGCGCGCGCCTCTGCGATGCGCAGTGATGGTTGTGGGAAGCGCCCGTTATCCGCGGGTTCCTTTCTCCGGGCTCGCTTGCTTTGGTGCGCTTGGGTTGCAAGTTTCACCAGCCTTCTACTTCGGTGATCGATTTTCACGCGCCTAAACCTTGAATGATGAAAATGTGCACTTTATCAGAGTGCAATTAAACAACTTCAGTAGTCACGTTTATTTCTGTTCCAGCTTTCTTTTTTTTACCACGCAAGTCATGTTGCACGCACATACACTTGGCCATGGAAAAGCAAAAGAAAGAATTTGTTTTTGGGGTTTTAAGCTTTCACAGGGCTTTCGGTGGCTTTTGGTCTCGAATGCCGCAAGGCGTTGGTGCGCCGTATGGGCCGGCAAGCGGATGCCAACGGCCCAGTCGACGACATTGTGGGTTTGTGAAGGAGCTCGTCTCTCTCTTTTTTTCTTTTTGCCTATGGGCATTCTGCAGTAAAGAGGCGGCGGCATTTGTCGTCTTCGGGGTACGTGACCACTAAAAAAAAAAAGGAAAAGAAAACAGTAAACTGTTCGAACGTGCTGCACCAGAGTAGTAAAAAAAAAAAAACTGAAACGTCTACTGCGAACAAGTGCGGAGTGTCGTAGGTTCCCCCTGTCCGGACCTATGTTGGTGTCACGATTCGATAAAAATACAAAAGAACAAAATGACACGTGCAAACGATTTGTCTGCTTTGATGGAAGCGCAGTAAAGAACAACAAAAGGAAAAGAACGGCGTTTTCTACACTGCCAGCTCGTTGCAGCGAATGTCGTCTGCTAGGAAACCGAGTCGGAGCGAGTTCCTCCCGGCGCGCGCGGCTGCTCTCGTCTCCATCCCTACGGTCACGTGCTCCCCGCGTCACTGCTCCCCCATTGGTTGACCTTGGGCAGCCGCTCTGCCGCTCGCGAATTTTTCCAACTCCGGCGATGTCGATCGCGCGTCCACTGGTCGCTCTAAAAAACCTGTTTTTGGGCTTCCGCGACGGCAGCCGCTCCGCTCTTGGAGCAAAATCGCTGCATGTGAAACAGGCTTTAGTCGGTAGGGCGTCGGGCGCTTGCCGTCGCGGCCGCAACGTCGTGGGTTCGATTCCCAGCGGGGTATCTTTTTCTTGGTTTTTTTCTTTCTCACCCGTTGGCGTCCATTTTATCAACGTCATATCCGTGACGGGATGTACTTAAAGAGCTCCTGCGTCCGTTGAACATCCGCATATCCGCCGTAGACACCCGTAGGACACCTGCTGGATCGCCAATTAGTATGCGCCTTACAGTCCAGCGGATGTCCGCTGTACGCCTATCGGCTATTTGCGGACGACCACTGGACGACCAAGACATCCAGACGTGGTTATCCAGTGGACATCCATCGGTGTTTAAATGCCCAATGGGTGGTGGACCCCGGCATAAAACACTTTCGCGTTAAAAAGAAGTTTTGTGAATTCGGCCTCTGATCCGATCACCGCTCTTGTTTTATGTCGACATATCAGTTGTGTGACCCCAAAGAACGGGCGCCGGTATTTCCGAAGAGAGCAAGCGCATGCCTCTGTATATAATGTGGGCGCCTGAGAAAATGGCAACTTCGCGCTCCGCTTCTAAACTCTTCTTGCCATGCACGACTGCAAGATTTGGCTGAACTTTTCACAGCAGCGTATGCTTTCCGCAGGATCCGCTTTTTTTTTTTTTCACCAAGCCCTAGGGGTGGTTCATGACCCCTTTAAGAGAAGCGATGTCAAAGAGCGTGAGAGGCAAACATCTTGAGATGCACTACAGTATAATGTGGTGCCTGGCGCACACGGTGCTAGCAGGCAATGTGTGCGCAGACCGTTTACCTCGAGGAAGCAGAATCGAATCCGCGGTCGAAACCCATAAGTTGACCCTATCCACTTCACGCTGCATCCTCAAAGGAGATAAATTATAGTACCCCATATCCTGAACTGCACAGGAAACATGGCAAGAATTTGCGCCTTCTGCAGACAGCCGCATATCCCAATCTGCCTGTACTGCACGGAATACACCGGCGACAATAGGCGGACGAATGCCCGCGGTGTGAGGAGCAGCCAACACTTATCCACGTCACGTGGGATCGCAGATTGCAGCCGAGCAAGACTTAGCAAGGCGATGGGAGGCTGTCAATAAACGGAAAAGGAAAGGACACCGCGAAGTCGAGAGAGTGCTGAGAAGGTTATCATCAGACAGTCTGGCGATGGAGGTCAAAGGAAGGATTATTTTTGCTTTTTGTCGTGCTCCCAGTGCTCACTTCCTGCGCAGGCAGAGTGAATCTCGGAAAATGGGGATCAGTGTCTGCCAACCGCCAATTACGTCTGAGCGGTGCATCTGAAGCGTCATGTCACCAGGCGGCCCGCTGCCGCTGTTGTATATGTGCTTTACAACGTACAACAGAGGCCGGCTACCGTCAACAGTGTATGCGTGTGCCCGTGTGGTGCAAATGCGCGTGCGCGATCTCAACAGCCGACGGCGGGAAACGACTCGTTACCCTCTTCCCTGAGTAGAAGGTGTGCGGTAAAGAGGCTTTAGGAAGGAGCCTTCAGACAATTAGGTGGACGTGATTGGGCAGTCACCAGCACCTGCACAGGAACTAGGAAAACTAAAGGCTCGCTAGGCAGTCTAGTCAAGAAGCGGAATCTAGAATCTCTTCTAGAAGCAGTCGAGAAGTTAGCATCGTCTGTCGTATCGCCTGAGCAGGCTAGCCTCATATGAAGTCGAACGGCTGTTCGACGTAAAAGACGACAAACCATCGTCCACGATCCTTCATCTCAACTAAGTTAACCTGTTCGATGGAAGCCATCATACCTAAACTTCCGGGAAAACTAGTCCAGCAATCACATCCACCTCAAGACTCCCCCGCTTTCTCAGGGAAGGATCTGTCGTCGATTTCACCTTATGGACTTGTTGCTGCCGCCCAGTCACCATTTGTTTTTAACTTTGTTTTAGCTAGCCACTGTTAACACTATTCTCGCACATTTAGACTTGATGCGCATCTCGTCTTAATACTGTGTCCATTGTTAACTGCTCGTTACATTTCTTTTGTCGTCATCCCTAATCGGTATTGAATGAGCGTGTGCTAGTTTCCTGCTCTTGTCATTATTTCGGGTCTGACTGCAAGTCGGCAAATATCCCTTGTTTTCTACTTTCGACTCTCATCATTTCACTGTGTCCGCTTGAATGCAGAACGACCAACCGGCTTGTCAAACCACGTCGATGAACCGAGGGCGAACGGGAGACAAGCATGGCGTGCGAGTGAGGATCGGGAGAGCCCAGAAGCTCTGCTCGACCAAGCCCAGCGAGCCGCTGCACCTGGACCTGGGGCATCAGCAAATGTCAGTAGATTTCTGCCGTCATAAATGAAGCACCTCCCTCCCTTCCATCTTTCTTAACTTAATAACAGCGCGTCGGTGCGCATTAAGTCTAAGAAATATGTACTCAGAACCACGTTCACTATACTGAAAACACAAAAATGATTCCCAAGATTTGCGCGAGCATTTACCACACGTATAGTACACATCATTTACGACGCAGCAGCATTACTACATAAATGTCGCTGTATAGTCGTTGTGCTCCAAGTTTTCCGGAATATTTGAAGTTCTTGCACCCAAGCACGCACAGCCACCCATTCATGCCCCCCCCCCCCCCCCCACAAACACACACACGCATTACATGTTCACAGATGACGAAACACGAATTCATTTTTTTTTAATGTAACGACTAGTTACACTTAAGTTACGCGATTGCTCCTCATAACCACGTCATCTCACTACAAATCTAGCCGGTAAAGGCAATCTTCGTTTTGAACTTGAACTGAAGATTGTGGAAACAAAAATGGGTGCATTACTTATTCGTAAATTGTGCAATTCGAACCTTTGAGCACTGTACACCCATTGATCTGAGCATGCCAAGGACATAGACGCCAGAGATACACGCATCTACAAAAACCCTGCGGTCGTATCTCTTCGGCACTGACAACCACGACTATGTTGAATAAAGCTAAAGGCAAGAGAAATAAGCTTTGACTCGCAAATTTGCGAAAAAGGGTACACTGCGTTTCACCGGTGTAAAGAAAAATCTATGACGTATTTCTTGAATCTAGATACACCGAAAAAATGCAGAAAAATCAGAAAAAGGACACATTTAATTGGATATTTACTTGAAAGGAATAATGAAGTCCTAGGTCATGCACGTGTTTCGTGCCTCATGCTGGGTCATGCACGTGCCTTTCTAGCTCCTTCTTCTTATACTTTTACAATCTTTATTCTCTTTTTTCATTTCTTTTTGTTCGACTGCTCGCGTTTAATTTAGCGAGACACTGTCGCCTCTTTCGTCCTACGGCATACAAATACGCACTACCAGTGGCGTCCGTTTCTGCGATTGCGTGGTTTAGTGGTCCTAACGCTACCGAATGATCTTGAAGTGCTTGGATTAGAATCGTACAGTCATATTTCGTAGTGTTTTCAGTAAATAGCGTGATAATGCCCGTAGAGCCCGGTGAAAACCATATTAATGTTTACAAGGTCACACTTGTAAACACTCGCTGCAATAAATAATAAGAAAAAATTCAGAGCCCTTACACTGTGTGAAGATGAAAGTCAGCAAAGCTGTTTGTTTTGGTTAATTATATTTAAAATTTTCTCTCTTGACATAGACGTTTCCCTAGAAACGTCATCAGTTGCCTCTTGATACCATACTGGCCACTGCCGTGGCACTGCGTCAAGCGACGTATGCACATCAAAGAAAGGCGTTGCGACACCACCCTTTCCTCGACGACATTTATTTTTGCGAGGTTCTCCAGCAACGGGAGGAGCCTACGAGCGATTTACGGACCCACCGCTCGTAGGCCCGTAAACCAACCTATATCGCTAAAATGACGCCAGGCGTGCTGCGTGCGCCGCGCACGCCCGGCGTCTTTTTAGCGATATAGGTTGATTTACGGGCCTACGGTGCCAAAGCGACTCAGGCCATATGAAGGACATCGTAGTGGAAAGCTCCGAATAATTTCGACCATCTACGGTTCTTTAACGTGCACTGACAGCACAGAGTACACGGGCCTCTAGCCTGTCATCTCCTTTGAAATGCGACCGCCAAAGTCAGGACCGAAACCGCGCCTTTCGGGTCAGCAGCTCAGCACCAACACCACCGGGACACCGCGGCGTTGTCACAGGAATGATAATAATCAGAATTATTATTATTATTATTATTATTATTATTATTATTATTATTATTATTATTATTATTATTATTATTATTATTATTATTATTACAAAGAAAAATTAGATACAGACGCTCAAAAATTCTACAGCTACTGTTTTATAAAAATGAGGAGAACCAGCATTTCACGTGTCGCGTGGTTACAGCTAAGGACTATAGATACTGAAGATTTAACAAATGTCTAATTTTCGCAAGCCCCGAGGATTTTCGCAAGTCGCGAGGAAATATACTCAAAATTTCTTAAGCTGAAGCCATCAATTTTATTAATTAATGAGACAACGGCGGCGGAACAAGGGTCGCATGTTACCAGATTACAAGGATTCATCTAATTTCTTGCACTCGATTACTGAATTCACGCAAGTTTATACGAGATCGCTGAAGAGCAACACACAGCACATGCTCGTCAGAAGCGCAATTCAAACTTGTCTTGCAACAGTCCGCACAAAAACACAGGCATCTTAGGCTGCCATTTATGGCGTGCTAACAACACAACGCCTCACACAGAATTCATTAACAAAGTGTCTCCGTTTGAACAAAGGGAATTCTTAAGTTCTTGCAGATGGGCAGGCAGCGCTACACAAAGCACGACAGAAACGCAAAGCGAGCAGCAAGTAATAATGCACGTAAGGAGACGAGGGAGTCTCAAAGAGACGCCGTCCAGTCCTTCGGCGGCAACATGTGAAGAAAAACAAAAACAAAACTCCGCATAGCGTAGGCATTCATGTGAGGCGAATCATAAATTTCGTTGTGAACGCGTGCAGCTGGCACGAAAGCCTCCTTGCTCAGGATCTACCGCTCGGCCGTTAGCTCATAAAGAGGAATGATGTTTTTTCTTTCTGCGCATGTTCAGAACGCCATATAAACGCATGCACAAAGAAAAATAGAGACGAGGAATCGCGCGCCAGTACAGAGATGAGTAACGAGATAAGACTGTCACGGCAGAGTGTACAGCCATGGTGAGACGGCGACACCATCACAAAGAAATCTTTGTCATGGTATATACAGGGGAAGAAGAAGAAGAAGCCGACCAGTGCGGACGTGTATGTCTGGGGCTACCAAAATTTGTTGCAAACAATATTCTATACGAAGAATCACGCCTGCTGTCTCTTATCAAAAGATTTCATATTTTAACAGTACGTACATTCCTAAAAATCTATGCTTCTCCACAGAGGAGGTCACAGTATGTCTTCATTAACCAGCAAGCCTCATTTTTTAACCAACAATGGTCTAGATTACGTTGCCCCCAGGTCATTTTTACACAGAGACTTTTGGACCCATTAAAAGTTCACCTCTGGGAAGTACAGATACTCAGCACTGTAGAAACAATTAGGATTGAATGTGATGATATATATCCCAAGAACGCGAAAAATTTACCATATAAATATCTAAATTGCATTTTGGAAGATCATCTGGCCACTTTAGAAACAAACACTGTGATAGCGACTGATGCGTCCGTTTGTGAAGAGAAGGCAGGTGTGGGAATTGTATCATTCTCTCTAGACTGGTCATTCTCGATTCGGTTACCGGACTTCACCCCTATTTACCAGGCTGAATTGCTGGCAATAGTCCTAGCATTGAGTAAATTGCCCCAGTGTCTATCAGCAGTGGTTGTACTAACAGACTACCTCTCTGTCTGTTCTGCGTTAAGTGCACCTAATTTATCGAGTACCATACATACGTTCCATTCGCTGATTCCCAGGCATGTACGGCTGGTTCGATTAGTGTGGGTACCAGGCCATAGAGGGCTAGCACTCAATGAATATGCGGATGCACTGGCAATATCATCCCATGATGGCCCTATTTTGTCTGTATTGCCCACGTCAGCGTATGTCACAGCAGCGAGATTTGAAAAGCGTACCACGGCCAATAACTTCGATAAATCTCCTTTGTTTTCATCAGATTTCCCACAACTAAAGTTTCCTTGGAAGAGCAGATGGTGTTCATCTAGGAAGGAAGAAATACTAATTGCAAGGCTACGCTGTCGAGTCCCACCACTGAACTTTTACCTTCACAGGTCGGGTCTGGCTCAGTCACCGTTATGCCTCCACTGTAATGAGAGGGAATCTCTGGAGCACTTCTTTTTGACGTGCCGAAGATTTAAAACACAAAGAAAAAGACTACTAGAAGAACCCCTGCGGAAGTTGGGCTTGAATTTGTCATTTCCGGTGATTCTTTCATTTGGGGCAACCATATTTGGTTTTAGCCACAGGAGCGTTTTCAACGCTGTCTCTAATTTGTTACGAGAATCCAAAAGAATTGAATGTTGAGTGTAGCCTCAGTTGTCTTATATGCAACTGTATATATCTATTTTTATTATTGTTCTTGTTGTTGTTTACATATAGGCGTTTTTTTTTTCTCTTCTTTAAATCTTGCGAGTTTATATGTAAAGGCTAAACATTTCATTTCAACTTTTTCCTTCACTAAGTGAATTAGTTTCCTAAGCAAAGCACCGTCCGCTTCATGGCCTATCCCCCGCAGTGGGTTGAGCCAAAGTACTGAGGAACCAACCAACCAACCAACCAATCTTCAATGACTGTGCGAGGTTTTTCACCTCAACCCACCGTAAATTTCACGCCAACGAACGCAGCAGGTTACACGGATTCCGTGGACACCGGATTTATTTCGGTGGGTAGGCTCTTTCTCCATATTTTGCCTTCCGAAGTTCCAACCACGCCGCAGCCTCGCTAACCTTGACGGGCTGAGCCTAGCTCCGGCGACCCAAGGCGGGTAGGCCTAGGCCTAACCCGCAAGTTTCCCCCGTTCACCATGGAAATCGTAGACGGTGAAGCGATTTCGCCTGAAGAAGCGAATGGCCCGGGCTGGATTACGGCCTACAACCGTAAACCAAGCAAGAGCATAGCTAAGCAACCTCAAGACGCAAGACCCGCAAGTACACGAGGCAGACGAAGGAACGGCGGCCGCACCACCGGACCGAGAGGCGTGTATGAACGCCTCGTCGCCACCTCGAGACCCTCAACTACCGAGGGACAAATACCGCATCATCGTCAGGCCCCGAGACGGCCTCAACGTGGCTAAAATCACACCTGTGCAGTTTGAGCAATCCCTGGCAATGGCCGCAGCCCTGGCTCCTCAGGACCTCACGGAAGACTCAATTTGCCCTAACGTAACCCAGAACATTTTCGTCGTGTGTACCCCTAGCGAACGAAACGCACGAGCCTATACCACGGTACAGCAACTACGCCTGCGAGACACCTTGTACCGAGTTGCGGTATACCCGGCTCGACCTGACGGCACCTGCAAAGGCGTCATCCGAGGCATCGACCTCGACCTCAACGATAACCAGCTCCGAGAACTGATCGTCACAAAACGCAACCCCAGTGCTCTGGAGGTAAAACGCATCAAGAACACCCCAGCCGTGACCATCCTATTCCAAGGAATGCAAGTTCCCAATTATGTGTACTGCGGGGCGAGCATAATTCGATGCACGCTTTTCCGCAGGCACACGGAGGTTTGTTACAACTGCGGCAGCCTCGGCCATCGCGCAGACGTTTGTCCCAACCCCAACACAACGTGGTGCCGGACGTGTGGGCTCAAAACCCCACCCGAGAACCACCAGTGTAAGCCCCACTGCACCCTTTGCGGCGGACCGCACCCCACCGCCGACAAGGACTGCAAGCGCAAGTTTCAAGTTCCGTACATCGTGCGACAACGACGGCGCCGACGTCGTCAACGTGGCCGTAGCCGCTCCCGAGGACCGAGCGGAGCCAGCTCCCGCAACTCCAGCGCCACCTCGAGCACCTCCGCGGCATCCAGGAGAAGCCGCTCCGTCACACCGGCACCGAGACGTCGCAGCGCCCTCCACAGCCGCTCCCGCTCCAGGGGACGCTCCCCCTCCCGCCAGGCGGGGCTGACATGGGCGGATCGAGTCCAAGGGAAGCAACAATCGCAACGGAGCCCACCACAAACTAAACAGGTAACGCGGCCTTCATTGCCAGAGCATGAAAGCGATATAGTCACAACCCTACGCCAAGAACTAGCAGGCCTTCGGGCCACCATACAACAGCTCACCACGCAACTAAATGATGCGAGGCAACAGATACAAACTCTCACAGCCCCTAAACCTGTACCCTCACCCTCGGTAGACGTTAGCAAACCTAAGCGCAGAGCCCCCTCACTCTCAGAAACGGTCAGTGGTGACAGCGACACATCACAAGACACTCTAAACGAAATCCTCCGTCTCACACGAGAAAACAACGAAAGTATCCACACCTTGTCACGCCGGGTAGAAGCACTAAAGCAAAAAGCCACCATAAAAGCTAAACACAAAGCGAAACAAGCACTTCCCACGGATCCAACGGCACACCTGCCTGGGCCAGCTAATCTAATCTAATCACCATGGATTCCACAACCCAAGACACCCTAGAAATTTGGCAGTGGAATTGCGCTAGCTACGCGAAACGCAAAACCCCACTGCAGCAGTACATTAAAGCGCAACCCAAAAAGCCTCACGTAATACTACTACAGGAAACCTTATGTGACAAGCTCACACTATCGGGTTACCACCCCATCTCACAACGACGGGAGACGAAGAGAGGTATAGCCACACTCATATCAGTAAGAAATTCACTTTCATTGAACACGACGTGTTACCCACCAGCAGCCGCCTAGAGGCGATACTCATCGAACTCATACCAAACCGATTATTAAAACAAAGCGTTTTCGTTCTCAACGTTTACAGCTCCCCGTCGGAGTATCGACAGTCCTTCCACGCGCTCTTAACAAAAGCCACAACCCTCGCGCGAAACTCTCCGCTCATCATAACAGGAGACTTCAACGCCCCCCACCCGTCATGGGATTACCCCCAGGCAACGGCCAAGGGCACTAACCTCACGCGAGCAATAGACGACCTGTCCCTCACACTAATTACAGATCACCGATTCCCTACGAGACTAGGCACGTCGGTACGCCGCGACACTACACCTGACTTAGCATTCACCCGTAACGTCACAGGCCATACCTGGACCAATACGCAGGAGAACCTGGGCAGCGATCACTTCATCATACGCACCGAACTACCCAACGCAACAGCCCCACCCCGTACATTCACGCTAACGGACTGGGATGCCTTCCGCACCCTCCGCAAAAACAACACAACCGCATACAACACATTCACCGAACTACCGTCCTCACTCCAGGAAGACGTAGCCAAAAAACGAAAACCATACAAATAGAGCTCGACGTCCCGAGAATGGACCCACACCTCGCACACATGCTCGAGGCAAAAGCATCATTACTTGCACGCTGGAAAACACGACTCAACAGACGCTTACGCAAACGCATAGCAATACTAAACCGAGACATCACCCAATACTGCACGGAGCTCACACGACTCCAATGGCACGAACTCTGCTCAGCGGTCGACGGCCGCATGCGAACGGGAGGTAAATGGAACCTCCTAAAACACATGCTCGACGACCGCCAAACAAAAGACAACCAGAGTCACGCCATAGACCGTCTCCTTCACTCGCACAAAAAGACGGGAGGAACGGAGACAACCTTCCTTGAGGAAATCGCCAAACGACACCTTCCCCTACACACCGCACACCCCACCGACTACCCCCAAATAGAATGTGTAACAATACCCGAACTCGATGACCCCTTCACGGAGTCTGAAATTCGGGAAGCCTTGCACAACCTCAACAGTAGATCGGCCCCTGGTCCCGACAGGGTAACCAACCGCCTGTTGCGAAACTTAGATGACCAAGCCATCACACTACTCACGAAAGATATAAACCACATGGGAAACCGGCCACGTGCCTGAACAATGGCGCACGGCCACGGTGGTCTTCCTCCCAAAGCCTGGCAAACCACTCAACTTTGACAATATACGCCCCATCTCCCTAACCTCATGTATAGGTAAAGCAGCTGAACATGCTATCCTTAATCGCGTATCGCGCTACATAGAGGACCACGAACTCTTTCCATTCAACATGGTAGGGTTCCGACCACACCTCTCAACACAAGACGTCATGTTACTGCTAAAGAAGCGCATCTTCGACTCAAAAACGAGAGATGTCCGCGGCATCCTCGCCCTAGACCTCACCAAAGCATTCGACACCGTTTCCCACCGCTTCATACTGGAATCCATTGCCAGCCTTGGCCTCGGTAAAAGATTCCAGGCATACGTCAGTTCTTTCCTGCAAGACAGGAAATCTCAACTACGAGTATCGCAACTCACATCCGACACATACACATTAGGTCCCAACGGGACCCCACAAGGGGCAGTCATTTCGCCCCTCCTTTTCAACATAGTAATGAAGGGACTGTCTGACAAACTCCGCGACATCCCCAACATAAACCATGCTCTTTACGCGGACGACATCACCATCTGGTGCCCGGGAGGTTCCCTGGCGGAAGTAGAGCAAGCCCTTCAAACCGCTCTCGATATCACAGAAGCCTACCTACAAAACACCGGACTGAGACTGTCACCCACGAAATCCGAATTACTACTGTACCGGCCATCTCGCCAAGGCGTTCGTAATCTAACCCCTTTACACGAGCTTCCCATAGCACTACAAGCCAAAGACGGGCAACGAATACCCCGCGTTGACTCCATACGCATTCTCGGCCTTCTAGTCGAGGCCACCGGGTGCCATGCACGTACAATAACACATACCACGACTAAAACGGAAAACATGCTCCGACTGATCCAGCGAGTCTCGGGTCGCAGGCAAGGCCTCGGTGAGGCCAACCTCCTGCGCATATACCACGCGTTCTTAATGAGCCACATCAATTGCGTCGCCTCTGCCCACAACTGGACAAAAGTGGAAAAGACTAAGCTGAACACACTCATGCGCAAAAGCATTAAACAAGTCCTCGGCCTACCCGAAAACACGAGTACCTCCCGTCTCGACCAACTAGGTATGCACAACGACATCGATGAAGTGATCGAGGTCCAGACCACAGCCCAAGTGGTCCGCCTCTCCTCCTCCAAGGCAGGCCGTCGATTACTAAACAAAGCCGGCATGTCCTCACACCCCTACCTTGAACGCGCAGTAACCCTCCCGAGAGATGTCCGAGAAACCTACATGGTAACCCCATTCCCGCGAACCGTCCACCCACACCACAATAAAGGCAGACGCCTGGCCCGCGCTCGCGCTATCCTCGACCGTACCGCCGCGAATCGCGGCTCTACCGTATTCGTCGATGCGGCGCAATACGGCAACTCCTCCACCTTTGCACTCGCAGTAGTAGATGGCAATGGAGCCCTACGCTCAGCCGCCTCGGTTAGGCTAGCAACGAGCGCCATAGCCGAGCAGGTCGCCATAGCTTTAGCGATGACCGACCCCTCGCACACTAGCGTCTTCACTGACTCTCGCGCCGCCATTCGGGCTTACGAAACCGGCAACATCGCGCGTGAAGCAGCCCACATCTTACAAACACGAAAGCACACGGGTTCGCACTGCCTCTCTTGGTTCCCTGCCTACATGGGCAAAGACGTCCATTCCCAACAACCCAACCTCAACGAAACGGCTCATGACCGAGCGCGAGAGCTCACCCGCCGCGACGATCAATCAGCCACCGAAGAGCTGGGCCCAGACATACAGTTTAACGACTCCTTACTAACCTTCCACGAAATCACCTCTCACTACCGCAACAACAGATGCCAATACCCGTTACCACACACAAAGCTCGAACGTGCGCAAGCGGTGGTAGCCTTTCGCATGCTACAAACAAGATCGTACCTATCACGGGGCCGACTGAGCCATTACAACACAGAAATCACTCCCCAGTGCCCAGATTGCAGAGAACTCTATTGTTCACTCTCGCACATGCTATGGCAATGTCCCGCGTTGCCTCAGGGACCTCTCACCAGTGAGTCCGACTGGGAAGAGGCACTAAGGAGCTCCGAGCTCCACCAACAACTCAAGGCAGTCCAGAGGGCCCAAGAACTGGCGGAACGCCATCACGTTCCCGCCCCGACTCGGGCGTCGCCTACGGTAGCGGCTGCTAGGGTGTCCCCCCTGGATCCTCCAGCGGCCTTAACTCCTCAGGACCGATGAATAAAGTTCTTGACTGACTGATGGTATATACATATATCCAAAGTCAGGTATCATATATATATCAAAGTAAGGTATCATGCCAGCACTATGGTTCATGCTGTCCTTAAGAACTTCATGAGAATTTGTCTGGCAGCCACACTATAGCGTGACGTGTATACACGTACTTGTACCTATACAGCAGTAACACAGCGCCGACACGTGGATACATACAAGTCAACGTATATTATCGCATTCGGTAGCCTCTGCTCATAAAAAGTCCGAAATTTTCCTTAATATTCTAGAGCTTTACGAGACGAAATCACCAATAATGAATTTATAGCATACATCTTTGGCTTCCTTTCAATAAAATCTAAATCTATATGAACAAGCACCTTGTCACGACCAGGCACTGCTTACGCCTGATGCGGAATCTTTAAGGCGGCGTCGCCACTCGTCTATTATTTGCGTCTTTTAGCCCTCTAGAAAAGAAAAAAAAAAAGAAATTACTTACGGTTACTGATTCGTTATTCGAAAAAGCATGGCGTTACCACTATGTATACGGGAGCAAAATCCTAAATTTAATTTCGCTTCAAGGCATCATTATCACGGGTTGCTCGCAAACGTGCGATAAAGAATTGCGCCAAATGCTCGTGTTGAACTCGTGGGGAGACCTCGGGTGGTGGGGTGGCAGTCTGTCACCCTGATCAGCTTCCTATTCGGCAAGCGCGTCATCGAACGTTTCAGCGCTGTGACAAGTCACAATATGTCACACGATAACACACAAGGTCGCTGCATGCTGCAAGTACAGAATCTTGTTTTGAGCTATGGTTCATGTCGAAGGGGCAGAAGTGACGGAAAACAGCGAGGACGTGG
Source organism: Rhipicephalus sanguineus (assembly GCF_013339695.2). Lineage (NCBI taxonomy): Eukaryota > Metazoa > Arthropoda > Arachnida > Ixodida > Ixodidae > Rhipicephalus > Rhipicephalus sanguineus. Next base: position 140,729,535 of record NC_051176.1, read on the forward strand.
GACAACGAAGACAGGAACATTATACCCTGTTGCACCTTGTCCCTGCCTTCGTCGCCTTGCGACAATTAGTTCCGCTTGAATAAGGGCAGAGAGCTGCTCATGAAACCACGATGGTTTTCGTACACTATAACTATCACGAGAAGGCTTACAGATTGCACGAGGCCGTCGGGCCGTTGCACGCATTCGGAAGATCGTCAGACCACTGCACACACTGCGTCGGGAACTTACCTGAAAAAGACAAAATGAGAAATTCGGTTAAATCACCTAGACAACGAACAACAATAAGCGCCGGAATACAAGTACGCGGCCTAATAGATAACGTCCTGAGTGAGTATCAGAATATAGCATACGCTACCCTTTTGAAGAAAAAAAAATCGGCTCCCATACCACCTTGGGCATTATTATTATTATTATTATTATTATTATTATTATTATTATTATTATTATTATTATTATTACTAGTGGTGGTGGTGGTGGTGGTGGTGGTGGTGGTAGTAGTAGTAGTAGTAGTAGTAGTAGTAGTAGTAGTAGTAGTAGTAGTAGTAGTAGTAGTAGTAGTAGTAGTAGTAGTAATGCAGTCACGTCAACCCATACTCACACTTCGCCAGCAGCCGTTCGAACTCTGCTTGGGTGGCCACTGTCGCTTTTTTTTTTTGTTTAATTCAAAGGTTCCGGTGTTTCACGATGATGATTTTGATGCGAGTCGCACGCCACAAAATTCCCGACGAAGTAGAAGGTAACACTTTCGCTTTGATACAAGCGCGAACAGCAATATGTGCGGTGTAAACGTGCTCGCAAAGCTTATCTAAACAAGGTTAAAAAAATATTCCGGGGACAGTAAATTAGAGAAAAAGTACAGGCACCAAGGAGAAACTAAATTTTCTGGCAGCCGCAGCGTGTGCAAGCAAGATATGAGTTGGGCGCACCGCAATTGTGGCCATTCTACAAGTTAATGGACCCCTAAATTCTATGAAGGGCACAAGTGCCGCACGGATATTCTTTTCTTCCGCTTCCTTCTTGCTGTTTTTCTTGTCCTTGCTCCGGAAGAATTGAGTCTGCATTCTTGAAACATGCACGAAGTTTTGTAACGTACGGGCGAGTGGTTCTACGCAGCTTCAGCGTTTCTACTCTTTTTTTTTTACCTCACTTTCAGGGTAGTAAAAAACAACAATTTAGCTTCGGAAAATTTTTGGCAGGCATACAGCAAGAGCAGCTTCGGTGATAACCTCAAGAGTCTTCATAGAGATCACTCGAGTTTGGAGAACTTCCCGTGAACAGCATCAGACAGTTTGAAGTTTTGCAAGGAACTCTCCAGGAAGCCACGGCACGGGCGCCGCCCACTTTAACGATGGCTCGCTGCAAATTTAGTACCTATAGATCAGGGCCTTAACGCTCGTTCAAAGCACTATTTATTCGATAAAAAAGGTGTATTATTACTACAGGTAACAGCATTAAAACTTCCTGTTGCTTCTTTTTTTTGTTTTTTTTTTCCTTAGCGTCGGTACCTCAGTTTGTGGTGGCAAGTTTTAAATTATTTTGCATTGTTTGAGCAATTTACGTGCCCAAAAGGCCAACGAAAGTTCTGAAGTCTGTGAGAGAGAAAGAAAGCTCTCTAATGAAGAACAGAGATTTGACGTATATAAAGGCGCCCACATGCTGCATAGAAGGGGATTGAGGACAGAAAGGCCTTAGGAGGAGGAGGGCAGGAAAAGTGGTTTCTCTAAAACGCAACGCAGTACTTAAACAACAAGCTTTTGATTTGTTTAAAACAGTTTTAGCCAAGCCGTAATAACTTGAAGAGGTGTAAAATTACGCGAAATTTGATTGTACACGTCTTATGAAGGCACGGTCAAAAATTTTTATGTCTTACTTTTCTGTTTTTTTTTTTTCTGTAGACTTGCGATTATGCTGGTACTGCTAAAGACCCGGCATATCAGCACAAGTCTGTTATGGGTTAGGTGCTGAAAAATTCAAACTGCGCTCGATGTGTGCTACAATCTGCGCAAGCTTTATAGATCCAATACCTTAGGAAATATGGACCCGCGCCTTGCAAAATCAATAAAATTTATGTGCACTGACGTTCCGCCTTGGTTTGGCTAATGGCTAATACTGAACGTTCGTAAGCTTATCCTTACTTAGCTTCTTATTACTACGCTTTTCTGCTTTTTTGTTGTTGGTGCTGTTTTTTCACTTTGCTAACGCAGTCGACCATGTACCGCCTGTTTTCCATCGTTTCGTTGGCTCTCAGGTATACTGAAGACCTCCAAGTGCAGCGTCGTGCTTAACGCTGCCGGAGACCTTTCGTTACAAGAAATGTAATTCGTATTCAGGATAAATATTATAACAACAATGCAATTTTATTGAATTGGGGCTTATTTCTCCTGCATGTTTACAGAAAAGACTAAAGGTAATATAGGCCTTCGCGGCTTGTCCCAACGCATTGACTGAAGATCATGAAACAAGCATTATCTGCAGGATATTATGGGCACCAATTGTGGAAACGAAACGGCACGAGAAAACTAAGTAAGAGCGAACGGCAGTTATAGGTCCACGCAAAGGGACTCGTTATCATTGTCATACAGCTCGTTATATATCAAGCTCCTCTTCAACTTCCCAGTCACCGAACCCTGATAGCAAACTCTCGTTTACTCATGCCATAGGTACAGTATCGCATTAAAAAAAAACGGCTCTTGCTCACTTTGGTGTGATCAAGGAATCCACACGAGTCTCGGAACATCTCTAGGTGTTTTTCACCGTGACTTGCCTAAGCCTCATCATGCTACCTGACCAGACGAACTTTCGTCCAACTGTTGACGTTTGAACCTTCCTCCTCAAAGCAGAAGACAGGGCTCGATACTTGAGTATGCATACGAACGCCTAGGCCAAAGGACTGCACAGTCAACGCAATGCTTAATTTCTTTTTTACGCCTCACTAGATACATACCGACCCAACGTTGAGCACAAGGTCGCCAATTCGATTCATGGTGGAAGCATCGCGTGATGGTAGAGGAACGTAAGAACGCTTGTAGCGTACTTTGCTTTGTGCACACATCTCAGAGTGCAGGGTGCTCAAAATTAATGCGCGCAATACTCCGATACCGCCACTCTCGTGGCTAATCTAATGCTTTTTTTGTGTGTTACACTGATTTAGTGTTATATTACGTTTTGTTTCTTGCCGTTATATTCATTCAATCGTTACGTCACTCACGCTTCAGCTTTGCACGTTAGAAGAAAAAACGTGCTTTCTGCGAACAGATGGGGCCAGCAGGATAAACGGACAAACGATGTGAGCGACACCGAGCGATAAGAAGACGTCGCACGCGTATACAGTATATGTGTGCGAAAAAAAAAAAAGGCTAGAGCAGCGACAATGAAATATCCGAAAGAGCAACTCTTTCGATGGACCATTCCTCTTACGATTATGAATCGTCATTTCCGACAACGAAGAAAAGCGCATTACTCTTCGAGAAGCTTTACGTCCCTCGCACTTCGATGCAGCCGCAAATTAAAACACAGGCAATCAATTTTCGTTTGGAACGTATATCCGTCAAGCAGTCCATATAGATTTGGTCTTGCGATGCAACTTTCAGCTGCAGCATAAGGAACATACTGCTCACTAACGAGAATAAAGCCAGAACCCGCGGTTCGGAATGGATACAGCCGAAAACCACAGCGAATACATACGTGAAAGCTTGTGAGATCTCAATAGAGACCGCCCGATCCCACGCGTTTACACCGGTAGCATGCGTACTTTCGGAGCGCTGCGCGTCATGCTGCACACCGAGTCTCGCCGCAGGCTGCGGAAAGAAAAACAAGCACTGCGTAGAACGTGGTCATTCCAGTTTATCGCCTTGCCAGTGCCAGGCACGGTGCAGTAACGCCGTAAATGGAGCAATCCCGGAGACATGTCAGTTGCGAGGGATGTTTGGGTGGGACAGAAAGGACGGAAATTACAGTCACGCCCGACTGAGCGCTCGCTATGGGCACCGTGCATACGTTAGGAGCCGCCACAGTCGCGCGCTGCCTCCAGCGCCAAAGCGGCCACGGCAGCACATTTGGCGGGATAAGGGAGCAGACGACGCAGGCAAGCCACTGCGCCGTGTTTTGGTGCTTAGCTTAACCCTCGTATTCTAGAACGTCCCTTCACTCAACGCTCCACCTTGACTTGAGAAAGTGGATGGGAGTGCCGTTTCTAGGCGGCGTTTCTAGTGTAAACGTTTTTCTGTGTTCTTTTTTTTTAGGGGCGAAGCTCCTTAAGGCGGCACCCGTTCGTCCCTCGTAGTCGTCGTCGTCGTAGTAGTAGTAGTAGTAGTCGTAGTCCGTAACAAGTTTTACGCTTTGACCTCCAAGGTGGTGCCGGTGGGAGATTTTTCCTGTGCGTTGTTGAACAATAAAAAATTCGCAGCGTGCGCGTTAACTAAAAGCCGAATTCTTCTGTCTCTCATTCCCCATTAGCAGCCATTGGCATGTTCGAGTAAGAAACGTTAGTAGAAGTAGAAGTGTAAGTGTTAGCTAAAAGCCGACTTCTTCTGTCTCTCATTCCCATTAGCAGCCATTGTTTACCTCCAAGGTAGTGCCTGGTGAGATTTCTCCTGTGCGTGATTAAACAATAAAAATTTTGTTCAAAACGCCGTTGATTGATGAAATAAACCCACGAAAGACGCCAGATGTTTTGTAAAAGCAAAACGAAAGAACGCCAGATGTTTCTAAAGCAAAACGAAAAGACGCCAGCTGCTTAACGAAAGACGCCAGATTTTTCTAAAGCAATGGTTTTCTAAACAATGAAAATTCACAGCGTACATGTAAAATTAAAGTGAGCTGCAAGTCGTCATAACTTTCGTCATAACTGCAAGTCGTCATAACCTTCAGTATAAACGCGCCCGATCTCACGTCGGTGATGATGTACTGGGCAGAATTCACGGAAGATTCACGGTTTACCGATGAACCTCCGCAGCTTCGCCCACTCCGTGGATTGCTGGGATTTTTTTGCGAAATACGAGCCCTGTGGTGATATATTTTCACGTCCATAGCCGTTGCGACTATATCAGCGACGAACAGGGGCCGATGGGCGGGATCTGGAACATTCGTTTTTAACGGGACTTTAGCATTGCGAAGGACGTACGCCGCGCAACCACACGTTTTCAAGAGAGATCGAGCGAACTAGACGGTTTTTACGTACTAATTTCATAAGCAGGCATATGGATTCCCCGCTTCTACACGATATTTCCGTTCTAGTAAGCGGCTTCAGCGCAACGCTTGCTTTAGAGAGTGGTCTTCACGTCGAGACAATCCTCCGATCAGTTGACGTCTCCTTTGGATGGTCATCAACCGGGACGAATGCACATGCACTGTTAGTTAATACAGATTCTTCGTGCATCAATTCGTCCGATTTTACGTCTGCCTTGTTCGTGGTATATTGGACTTCATCAGAGTTATGAGGCGCCTCAGGCCACAGTTCTCTGCAACAATGTACGATCATGGAGTAACCACGAATTTCGCCTTTTTCATCTCACTTTTCACTATCTACAGCGTCAAGGACGCGCCCCTAATGCAGCACAGGTGTTTTTCTACTGGCCAAGACATGCAGTAGCATGTAAAACGCATATATAATTACCCTTAGCTACAGAACCAACTCGCATGCTTTACGAAGCTGTTATTAAATTCTCGTGAACTACGCTGAACGGCTGGCATACCAAATTTACAATCGCTAGTTTTTACGTTAAAAGAAAAAAAAGCAGGGCTATTGGAACCGTCACTAACATTTCTTTGATTTCAGCACGGAAGAATATTGGCAATATCGGCAACGAAAATGCACATACGAATATGCGTATCCGTATGAGAAATCCGTATGGATTTCCTTGCGGCTTCGTGCTACAAACGGGTGGTTGTCTATTTTCCCTTTCTTAACCCTTCCGCCACCTTGCGGGATTCCGCAGAACTGATTTGCAATACGAATATATATAACCTACGTATCCTAAGACTTTAACTCTTCGGGCAATTGATTTACTCAAAAGAATACTGGCACAAAAATACTGCATCTTGCTTTTTCTGTCGCAATAAGTAGCAATATTGTCACGTGGTCGTGACGTCGACGAAGACAGCAGTCAGCACGTCCGAGATGAAACTGTTTATTTGGCCGAACTTGTGGCCGGGAAACTGAAAGTCAAACTACAGCAATACACTGATAGCTGCGAACAGAGCGTCGACCGCCGATCAACTGCTCATGGCTGGGATGCGCCGTCTTTTATACATCACGCATCTAACTTTCCAGTCTTATCTCTGGTTGTCGCGCAAGCACTGGTATAATCTAGACTATTCGCGTCCTGCGTGCAATCTTAACAAAACGATCTACTACACTCGCGAAGCTTCTCGAACACTGGGGCTCTTCGATTTTCCACTTCTGGCTACCCGCGGGCTGCCAGAGCCAGCCAGAGCGCGCTCGTTTTTCTCGGGTTGCTCCGACCCCCCCGCGGGGCACTTCCGGTTGGCGTTCGTTTTTCTCGGGTTGGACGGTTCTGGCGACCCGCGGGGAGCCCGAGGGTCGCCAGAACCTTCCAGGACAATTTAGTTGTGGAAGCTCTCTGGAAGGTTTCGGGCTAGCAGACGCCGAAAAGAGACGATACGCGCTCGCCGCCATCTTTGTGAGGACTCGACGGATTGCAATGCGGGCGCTTGCGGACTACACCTTTGCTTGTCCTTACGCTCGGGCCGCTCGGCGCCGTTCCGCCGTGCGAGATGGCGCGATTACGAGTGGAGGCGAGCATTTGGAGCTAATGTTTATTGATTTTCTTATGTGTCCTTTGACGTTTCCTTCCATGAACAACGCGGCGAACTGTCGCGTTCTAACCATTCTAACTGCGTCGTGCACATGTCCCAAAAGTTATGTACACGTTCGTGCGAACGCATGGAGACCCCTTTCGAGTTTATTTTTTCGTAGTAGTATTCGATTGTGGTGTCGTGTGTGCTTTATGTGCATTTAGCTGAGACGATTGTGATCGAACTACCTATTTCGCTCCGTCGTATGTTTGTGTGCGTGAACCCCGTAAGAACTTAACTATTTCAACTAGGTCTTCGATGTTGATAAAATGCACTGATCGAATAAAAGCGATCGCGACATTGTTTTTTGTGTGATCCTCGTTGGTCGCGAATGGCGTGCGAGCGTACTTCGATCTACGGGCCAGTATATGAGGTATGGTATTATGTTATGCTACGACGCGTCGATGTGAAAAAACGAAGATGAATTCAGAAATGTATACATCCTTCCGTTGCTTATTTCATCGTCGGCTTTGTCTTTTTCCATCTCTTAGTAATAATTCCATGCAGTATGTACGCGGTTATCACCTAGTAGCTCAAATAAAAGCTGAGCTAGTACATGAGATTTTTGGAGTGCCACTTAGGATTGGAAAAGAGGCTCAGGCAACATCTGCCAAAACGAGTCGAAGGCGCGTCACACAGAAGTTTATTTTAGATATAACGCGCACTCGTGGTACCCATACCGCCGCATGTCTCAAGTTATGACAAAACGCAAGCTGGTCAACGCGTGTGTGCGACGTAGTACGCGATAGATCCTCGAGCTCTTTTGGGGACACGATCACTTTCGCGAGATTTTCGCGTCGTGTTGTGCAGCGACTGTTACACGTACTAAGCAGACGTGAGCTGGTTAAGCCGTTAGCGGCGCGGTAGCTCACCTTGCATCGCTTTCGTGGCGCCGTGCGGCAGCTGGCTGTTTTGTTCGCGGACGGGGCGAGTTGCGCACGATTTTGCGAACGTACGTGATCGTATCCCAAATCCGTATGCTCGAGGATATCATTTCAGCTCTTCAGCACACCTAGCCACATATTTTCAAGCGGGCAATGCAGAAAAACCAACGCGCACGCGGCGCAAAGTTTCGTTTGCTGCCACGGCGGTAGCGTTTGTTTACGTTTACGCTGGCTGTCCCAGCGTTCGATTTTGTAATCTTGGGGCAGCTTCGGGTTGTCTCGGGCTTCCCACACACGTGACCAAGACGCTGCTTCCTGTCCCGACCGGAACTTGCTGACTGACCCTCTGGCTATCTCTGGCTCCCAGAGAACTGCCAGAAGTCCGAAAATCGAAGAGCCCCACTGCGGCGCGGTCAGCGTCGAGCGTTGATAACCGACCTTGCTGGTCAAACCCGAATACATCAAAATAAAAGAAGCGGGCGTGGCATTGCCCCCCTCTGAAAAGGCATCGTCCCGGTGCTTGCGACAGAACATAGCAGGGAAAAAAAAAGAAAAAAAAAGGAACAAGTGCCTACACAAACGAATTACAATAACAAAGGAAAAAGTAGAGTCCCCGGGTTTGCTAACGCGCAAAAAACGGCTTAAGGGGCACGACATGGACGACTTCAGGTCGTGCACGGCGCCGCTGAGAGTTTGTAATGCCGTCAGGGACAACCTCGTAGTCGAGTGCGCCGAGGCGTCGAAGTACCCTGTACGGTCCGAAGTGTCGTCGAAGAAGCTTCTCGCTAAGTCCCCGTCGGCGTATTGGCGTCCATACCCATACACGGTCACCGGGTTGGTATTCCATGTGGCGTCGTCGAAGATTATAGCGACGGCTGTCGGCCCTCTGCTGGTTCTTGATGCGCAGGCGGGCGAGCTGTCGAGCTTCCTCGGCGCGTTGCAAATAGGCCGCAACGTCGAGATCGTTTTCGTCGGTGGCGGTTGGTAGCATTGCGTCGAGCGTCGTTGCCGGGCTCCTTCCGTAGACCAGATTGTACGGCGTCATTTGCGTCGTTTCTTGCATGGCCGTGTTGTATGCGAAGGTCACATACGGAAGGATGGCATCCCACGTCTGGTGTTCGACGTCAACATACATGGCCAGCATGTCGGCGATGGTCTTGTTTAGCCGCTCGATGAGGCCATTGGTCTGTAGGTGGTACGCTGTGGTCCGGCGGTGGCTTGTTTGGCTGTATCTCAGTATTACCTGAGTTAGGTCAGCAGTAAACGCCGAACCTCTGTCGGTGATGAGGACCTCTGGGGCGCCATGACGCAGGACGATGTTCTCAACGAAGAACTTCGCTACCTCGGCGGCACTGCCTCTGGGTAGAGCCCTTGTCTCGGAGTAGCGGGTGAGGTAGTCGGTAGCTACGACGATCCATTTGTTTCCGGTATTGGACGTCGGGAACGGCCCCATGCAGTAAGTCCATACCGATTTGCTGGAACGGCCGTCGAGGTGGCTCGATAGGCTGCAGAAGCCCGGCTGGCCTAGTCGGCGGTGTCTTGCGTCGCTGACAGTCCCGGCAAGTCAGCGACGGCACAAGCGAGTGACGTCGGCGGCAAGAAGCAGTAGCGAGTGTCGTCGGCGGTAAGGCGCGGCCAGTAGTACTTTTCCTGTATTCTTGCGAGCGTGCGAGAAACACCCAAGTGTCCAGACGTCGGGTCGTCGTGCAGAGCCTGGAGGACCTCTGGTCGCAACGTCGAGGGCACCACGAGAAGCGAATCGGCTCGAAGCGGCGAGAAGTTCTTCTTAAGGAGAACACCATTGCGCAAGAAATACGATGTCAGTCCCCGCGTGAATACCTTCGGAACGGTGGTCCTGCCCTCGAGGTATTCCACAAGGCCCCTGATTTCTGGGTCCACTCGCTGTCGTTCGGCGAAGTCGTCGGCCCTTATGGTTCCCAACAAGCAGTCATCCTCCTGGTCGTCCAGCAGCGGTGGGTCGACGGGGGCGCGCAACAGGCAGTCAGCGTCGGAGTGTTTTCTTCCGGACTTGTAAACGACGGTTATGTCGAATTCTTGAAGACGTAAGCTCCTCCGTGCGAGGCGACCTGAAGGATCCTTCAAGTTAGCTAGCCAACACAAGGCGTGGTGGTCGCTCACAACTTTGAATGGCCGGCCGTAGAGGTAGGGGCGAAACTTCGATGTAGCCCATATGATGGCCAGGCACTCCTTTTCTGCTGTGGAATAGTTGATTTCTGCCTTTGATAGCGACAGGCTAGCATAACTGATGACCCTTTCCAACCCGTCGGTCTTCTGCACAAGGACGGCGCCGAGTCCTACGCTGCCTGCGTCGGTGTGGATTTCCGTATCGGCGTATTCGTCGAAATGCGCAAGTATTGGAGGCGTTGCAGGCATCGTTTCAATTCTTGAAATGCTTGAACTTGCGACGTTTCCCCCCTGAATTCGACGTCGGCCTTCGCGAGTTGCGTCAGTGGCTTGGCGATCCGTGAAAATTCCTTAACGAAACGTCTGTAATAGGCGCACAAGCCGAGAAAACGGCGTACGGCTTTCTTGTCGGTGGACGGCGGGAAGGCAGCGATGGCAGCTGTTTTCCGCGGGTCCGGGCGCACACCATCCTTGATGATCACGTGACCCAAGAACAAGAGCTCCTCGTAGGCAAAGCGGCACTTTTCAGACTTCAATGTGAGTCCGGAGGTCTTGATTGCTTGAAGTACAGCTTCAAGGCGCCGAAGGTGTTCGTCGAAGTTTGAGGAAAACACAACGACGTCGTCCTAGTACACGAGGCACGTCTGCCACTTCAAGCCGGCCAGTACTGTATCCGTGTCACTTGTCCCGTTAATCGGGCTGGCAATCGCCGGGCGGATTCTAAGGGCTGGCGTCACGGCCCTCCGAAAACGCACCACGAAAGCGCGGACAATTTAAAGTTGGTCCTTTGGTGCGCCAGCGAACGCCGGTTGTGGTCCAAAGACCGAGTCAGAGCCGAGAGTTGACAACACAAACGAAAACGAAATATATTCTCAGTTAAGGCAATACAAATATCCCAAGTACATGCACACTCGGCTGGTACCCGTTACAGCTTCACAATATAATTCAGATGGTGTTTACACAACGGGAGCTAAACGAACAGATCACACGCTACAAATAAAATCGCATGCATTACAACTATTCAATGACAGTTAAAGTCCTGAATAAACAATGGCGTATCCAGTCCACAATACTTGGACGGTAATCGAATGCTTCTCTTCAAGGAAACACTCACGCCAGCTCCAGCGTTGATCGTCGTAGCTCAACCGTCGTCGTGTCTTGTCACGGCTCACACGGCGTCGTCATCCAATTCTTCCAAATTGACGATCGGCCGACCGCACACCATCATAAACACGTCTTCTTTGGCTAACGGAGCCACACGTAGCATAACTTCACCATCACCGGGCCGACTGACTCACTCCTGTCTCGACTCCCCGACCCTCGTCGTTTGCACGCTTTTATCCCTTCTTCCCCGGTTTCCAGAAGCGTCGGGAGGGTTCTTCGGCGTGCAATACAGCTAAGGCTACAGAAAGGGCGAGAGCTTTCTCGTAGGTTCGAATCGCGGCGGCACCGCTCGGGGATGCGTCCCCCCTTCCTTCTAGAACCATCCAGGCTTTGCCGGGCGTTCGATCGTGTCGACGGCGTCTGGCTCGAGTGGGTGAGGAGGATGCGGCGCGCCGGCGTCTTTTGATGCTTGTTTTTTCGTCTTTTGCGCTTCTTGGGCGAGCGGTTCGCGCCGTTCTGTCTCGTAGCCAGCTGAAAGCGGCCTCGCGCGCGCTTTATAACCCGCTAATTTGTGACAATCCGTAACCCGTTGAAAAGTCTCAGATGCCGAGCAAAGACCAAAAGGCATGACCTTGAACTCGAACAGGCCGTCTGGTTTTATAAAGGCAGTTTTTTCTCGGTCCCTCTCGTCGACTTCTATTTGCCAGTAACCGGCCTTGAGGTCCATCGACGAAAAGTACTCTGCTTTGTGTAATCGATCCAGGGTGTCGTCTATCCGGGGAAGGGGATGCACGTCCTTCTTCGTGACTTTGTTCAGGCGACAATTATCGACGTAAAAACGTAGAGTCCCATCCGTCTTCTTCACTAGCACCACGGGGGATGCCCACGGACTCTTCGACGGCTGGATGATGTCGTCGCGTAGCATTTCGTCGACCTGTTTCTTCACGGCCTCGCGTTCTCTCGTCGAAACTCTGTACGGGCTCTGACGGAGTGGCCTGGCACTTTCCTCTTTATGATGCGATGTTTTGCCACGAGGGTCTGCCGAATTCTTGATGACGACGAAAAGCAGTCCTTGTATTGCACGAGCAGGGTTTTGAGCTGTTCTTGTTTGTGCTTCGGAAGGCTGGGATTGACGTCGAAAGCTGGTTGAGGAGCATTATTCGTCGGAGTAGGCTCGGGAGAATCGGTGAGGCCGAAAGCATTGCTGGCTTCTACGATTTCTTCGATGTAGGCGACCGTCGTGCCTTTGCTCACGTGCTTGTATTCGTTGCTGAAATTCGTGAGCGTAACTGTTGCTTTGCCTGCCCGCAGCTCGGCTACTCCTCTTGCGACGCAAATTTTGCGGTTAATCAAGTGGTGCTGGTCGCCCTCAACGATGCCTTCCAGGTCTGCTGATTTCTGAGTGCAGACGAGACGGAAATGATGACGCTGGAGCGAGGCGGAATGGTGACCTGATCTTCCAGCACAGTCAAGGCGTGCTTTCTTGGCGGAGTGTGCGGCGGTAGTGCCTTTTCCGTGGACAGTGTTATCGACTTGGACCTTAGGTCGATGACTGCACCATGAAGGCCTAAGAAGTTTCATACCAAGGATTACATCTCTCGAGCAGCGCTGCAGCACCGTGAAGCTCGCGGGATAAATCCGGTTGTTAATGGTGAGTCTCGCTGTGCAGGTTCCCTCCGGCGTTACGAGGTGACCTCCAGCTGTGCGGATTTCGGACCTTCCCAGGCTGACCTACCTTTCTTCAGCCTCGTGGCGAACGGTCCACTGATGACAGAATAGTCGGCTCCGGTGTCGACGAGGGCTGTGACGCTGTGTTTGACATTTTTACCGCAGAAAAAAGACGAGGACAGAAGGAGGTACGACGACACGGGCGGTAAACTTTCAACTCATTTTATTCAGTGAAAGACGTAGCAATATATAGCGAGTTTTGACATGCGCAGACACAGTTACGTCCACTCATCAGTCTAATGGGGCAGCCACCTGTCCAAGAATAACATTTCCGATTGAAATAATCTGATAGAGGTGTCATTGACACAATCATCATTTTTCTTTCTAATAAAGTAAGCTTCTAATAGCTCTCGAGCTGTTTGATCTTGGCTTCTGCCCAGAATCTTTATCCCTTGAAACCGTGGTTCACACGTGCGGTCTTTACAGTGCGCAGGCAGGTGCGCCAAAACGTCTCCTTTCTTTAACTTTTGCTCGTGTTCCCTGGCTCGATCATTTAGGCACCGCCCCGTCTGCCCTATGTAGGACTTGCCGCACGTCAGGGGGATTTCGTACACGACTCCTGTAGAGCACTTCGCGTACGGCTTTGCACGGTTTTTACCACAGCCGAGACTTCTTTTAGGTTCTCTGGAGGTACGGGGGCAGAGCCGCGCCAGCTTGAATGGCGCCAAAAAAACAAGGGGGACACCATACCTGCCTGCTACCTTCCTTAGGTTGTGGCTGACCTTGTGTATATAAGGCACCACTTCAGGTCTTACGCTGTGGCCGTCGATAAGAACGTCGAGGTCGCTAGTTCGTCGTCTTGCGTTGCAGTTAGGTCGTGCCGTCGGGTCACGGCTACGTCGGTTTGTACCGCTGCTTCCGCGTTGCGTGATCAGGTCTACTTCGGTCCGAGTCGTCGGCGGCGGCGGAGGATCTTCGGTATTTCGTCGTACAGCAAAGGCACCTCCATCGGTTGCTGCCCTTAGTTTTCCGGATGCGGCCTAGGTGACCGGCCCCGAGTTGGGCCAGTGTATCGTCGGTGTTGGGGAGAGGCGTAGCGGCCTGGCGATGGCGATCGGGAAGGTCCTCGGGGGGTCCACTGCGCTCCTGCCAGATAGTCGGCGATGTCACGTGGTCGTTCACCCTGCTGTGGACGTGGCGCGTCGATGGCGAACCCACGCAGTCCCACCTGTCGATACTGGCAGCGGCGGTAGCCGTGGCCGGTTTCTCCGAAGTGGTAGCAGAGTGGACGATGGTCGGGGGCGCGCCAAACGTGGGTCTTCCTCGGCGTGTATTGCTGGCCGGTTGGCGGGCGGTATGACGTCGGTGGTTACGGCGGTGGTGCCTGGCGGCGGAACTGTTGGGGCGGCGCGGCGTCTTGACGCGGGCGAGGAAGGGGGCGTGTCGTCGGGCTGCAGCAGCATAACTCATTGCTTCAAGCTGCGGTGGTGCCGGCTGAGGAGCACCCAGTGACTGTTGGATTTCCTCACGGACAATGTCTGCGATCGAATCTACTTGAGGCTGCGGCGAAGGTAACAGCTTGCGCAACTCCTCCCGCACGATCGCTCGGATGGTTTCGCGGAAGTCGTCGGTGGCTAGTGAGTGCACTTCGGAATAGGTTGCAGACAGCGGCGAGCGGTTGTACTGTTTCGTCCGCATATCCAGAGTCTTTTCAATAGTCGTAGCCTCGGTGAGGAATTCGGCGACCGTTGTGGGCGGGTTGCGGACAAGTCCCGCGAAAAGTTCTTGTTTTACACCCCGCATGAGTAGGCGAACTATTTTGTCTTCAGCCATCGCAGTAACGGCCTGACGGAAAAGTCGAGTCATCTCTTCCGTGAAGATGGTGACGTTTTCGTTTGGCAGCTGCACCCGGATCTCCAGCAAAGAAGCGGCCCTTTCCCTGCGGACGACGCTTGTGAAGGTGTGCAGGAATGCGCTGCGGAAAAGTTCCCAGGTCTGCAGTGAGGACTCCCGCTTCTCAAACCAGGTTCTTGCCGCGTCTTCGAGGTAGAAGTAGACGTGACTCAGCTTGTCTTCATTGCTCCAGTTGTTAAAGGCGGCGACACGGTCATATGTTTCAAGCCAGGTTTCCGGGTCTTCGTACGACGATCCGCGGAAGGTTGGCGGCTCCTTGGGCTGCCGAAAAAGGATCGGCACAGGCTGCACGGGGTCGGTCATCGTTGCTGCGGTCGATGTTGGGATCTGCGGCTGCCTGGCTTTTTCGGGAAGGCGCCCATGCTCTAGCTGCAGTCCCTTCTGCCTGCGGCTTGTTCGACGATCCGCGTTTTCCTTGCCGTCGTCCTCGTCACGGCTTGGGCTTGGGTCAGCACCCCGCGGTGGCGTCCGGATCATGAAGCAGCACCTCCACCAGATGTCACGTGGTCGTGACGTCGACGAAGACAGCAGTCAGCACGTCCGAGATTAAACTGTTTATTTGGCCGAACTTGTGGCCGGGAAACTGAAAGTCAAACTACAGCAATACACTGATAGCGGCGAACAGAGCGTCGACCGCCGATCAACTGCTCATGGCTGGGATGCGCCGTCTTTTATACATCACGCATCGAACTTTCCAGTCTTATCTCTGGTTGTCGCGCAAGCACTGGTATAATCTAGACTATTCGCGTCCTGCGTGCAATCTTAACAAAACGATCTACTACACTCGCGAAGCTTCTCGAACACTGCGGCGCGGTCAGCGTCGAGCGTTGATAACCGCCCTTGCTGGTCAAACCCGAATACATCAAAATAAAAGAAGAAGCCCGCTCATCATGCCTGGAAACTTAACCCGCTTATCATGCCTGGAAACCTGGTTTCCTCGAGCGCGCGCAAACTTTGCGCCTCCAAAACTTAGTGCCAGTAGTCCTTTAATGATGACCCTCTCTCTGAACTCGCATCACAAAGCTCTCAACAATCACCACCGTACACATTTCACCTATACACGAGCAGCAAGGTCAAGACAAACTGTTGCACACAGACGCTGCATTACCAGATTATATTTTTGCTTAAGCAATAAAAGCACGGAAGAAATAATTCGAATCAATCTGAAGTAAATGTTGAGCGGGAAATAACTGCAGTACTTGTCGCGCATTCTTATTTCTCATAACTAAGTTACACTCATGCGCCAAAGCATAAAACAAGTCCTCGGCCTACCCGAAAACACGAGTGCTTCCCGTCTCGACCAACTAGGCATGCACAACGACATCTACGAAGTCATCGAGGCCCAGACCACGGCCCAGGTGGCCCGCCTCTCCTCCTCCAAAGCAGGCCGTCGACTTTAAACGAGGCCGGCATGTCCCCACACCAGGGGCGTAGCCAAGGGGGGGGGGGGTTGGGGGGGGTTCAAACCCCCCCAAAAATTTTCAGTTTGCCTGCATATATATACACGCACACATACAAACGCACGCACGAACATACATAAAGTATGGTTGGACCCGCCCCCCCCCCCCCGAAAAAAATTTCTGGCTACGCCCCTGCCCCACACCCCTAGCTTGAACGCGCAGTAACACTTCCGAGAGATGCCCGAGATACCTACATCGTTACCCTATTCCCACGAAGCGTCCACTCACAACACAACAAAGGCAGACGGCTGGCCCGCGCTCGCGCGATCCTCGACCGTACCGCCGCGAATCGCGACTCTACTGTATTCGTCGACGCGGCGCAATACGGCAACTCCTCCACCTTTGCACTCGCGGTAGTAGATGGCGATGGAGCCCTACGCTCAGCCGCCTCGGTTAGCCTAGCAAAGAGCGCCATAGCCGAGCAGGTCGTCATAGCTTTAGCGACGATCGACCCCTCGCACACCAGCGTCTTCACGGACTCCCGCGTTGCCATTCGGGTTTACAAAACCGGCAACATCGCGCGTGAAGCAGCCCACATTTTACAAACATGCAAGCACACGGGCTCGCATTACCTCTCTTGGTTCCCTACCTACATGGGCAAAGACGTCCACTCCCAACAACCCAACCTCAACGAAACGGCTCATGAGAGCGCCAGAACTCACCCGCCACGACGATCGATCAACTACCGAAGAGCTGGGCCCAGACATACAGTTTAATGTATATGCATATATTTTGCTCAAATGTACCAAACGACCATTTTAATATTACTGCCACGTACAGCTTGTGTTCACCTATGTTCTTACAATAGGTGGGAGGGCTCCGCAGCGTTACTGCGATTTCTTAAACCCTCATAAGCGTCAAGATGTGCACTTAAATAAAGTACTGTCAATGTCTCCAGTCGAAGGCGTTATTATTATTATTATTATTATTATTATTATTATTATTATTATTATTATTATTATTATTATTATTATTATTTCACGTAAGTCAGGGGTCCCAAACTTACCTGAGCTAGCTGGCCGCAGTCGCGAAATTTAGTTCCGCAACGACCGGGACAGTCAAGAAGGTTGGAGCGGAGGGGAAGGGGGAGGGGGGGGGTTGAACAAAATGTCACCTAAAGCTGCCACTTGAAAGAACGCATTTCCTCTATCTCCTATATGGATCATTTGGCGGCAGGATTCGAGAAGCATATCGATACTGATCTAAAGAATGACTCAAATCTGAACGCCGATTGCGAAATATAGAGATTTTTGTTCCGCGGTCATGTTTCAACTCATAGTGACCGTATGGGGTCATAGGTCGGAAAACAGTGTGGAGCTCACTCAGACTCACTCATGAAATATATATTGCCCTTCGGGCTCACTCGGACTCAAACTCGCAAAAATTTTCCTCATTCGGGTTCACTCGGACTCAGAGTCACTGAAATTTTTCTCAACCGGACTCGGACTCAGACTCACGGAAATATTACTCAGCCTGACTCACTCAGACTCACGGCTCGATCTGAGTCTGAGTGAGTCTGAGTGAGTCGACTCACGAGTGAGTTTGCCGACCTGCATGGGGTGCGTCACGAAAAAAATGCTTGAGACCGGTTACGTCTCCGTAGCTTACCCGAACAAACAAAGCGTTATTAATCGCAACAGGCGAGTAAATAATGCGAGTACCATTTAGCAAAGTCGCAAACATTGTATTCCTTGTGAATGAGCGGGCCGCGTGCTTGAGACCCCTGATGTAAGTACATATACCGTAGAGAGAGACAGAAAGTGAGGCGGACAAGCAGCTGTCTCCGGCAAGTGACATGACATCCACTCATTCCAAGAGGAAGGGAAAACGAGCAAATAAATGCTATACAGGCGAGATGTCGAGACGCGTTGCTGAAGATTGCAAAACAGCCTTGTGGGCTTCGTACATAGTTCGGCCTCTTTAAAACAGGAGTGTAGCGAGCGGAAATCATGAAAGACCAGGAAACAGAAACGCGCTCAACGCCACGGGTACCGAGGCATACAGGGAGCTGGGTATTCTAATCTAGAAGTGGTGAAGAATTTCGGGGACGCTGTCGCAGGGCGGGCGCCAGGAGTACGGCGTATGCAGGCGACGCGCTGCATCAACGCATCCTACGCATAGGCTGAGCAGAAATCTTTCTGTGGGTACAACAGTCCATATTTCAATTTTTTTTCTTCTTTCGTGCGCGCTATGTCATGGAGTCGGTTCCCAAGGCCTTCCAACCGACTACACGCCTCCTGAAAGAATCCTGACAACCCCTTGGTGCCTGGATCAGCCTGAACTTCGTCTGACAGTGCCGGGGGTTCGGAAGAAGGCGGAGCTCTCGTCGCCAGCTTTAAAGCAGCTGTCTCTGCTGATGCTACACAAGGAATACGCGGACCACGTTAAACTTTACACGGATGGCTCGACAACTGTTACGAGATCGGCAGGAGCTGTTTTCTTCCCTGAAAAAGCCGAAATCTATAATTTTAGAGCGCCTCATAGGACTACGTCGACTGCTGTGGAGCTTGCGGCACTCCGCAGTGCACTTCGCAGAATTGAACTAGAGTCACCGCTTGGCGCATATTTACAGACTCGAAGTGAGCCCTGAAGTGTCTGTCATTAGCTTTACGTCGTGATGCACAAGACCAACTAGTTGTGGAGATAAGAGAACACCTATCAGCAATTAACAGACAAAGGGCATGCAACATAACTTTTAAGTGGCTTTCAGGGCCACTGTTGGCATCGACGGCAACGAACATTCCGATAACTCTGCAAGGAATTCCCATAGAAAGTGGCGCGGCAAGGAGCCATTCCATTATCAACAACAGATGCATAATCAGAGATTCGCTCGCTCGCACGTGATTCTAATTATGCCTATAATGTGCAATACGTCCGGTTTTTCTGCATACCCGCCTTCACCGTCTGGATCCGTCACTTCAAGTTCCATCCGGACTATCCCGATCCGAAACACCAGTCCTCTGCCGCCTGTGGTTTGGATGTCTTCACGAACAGCTTTGCTTACCGAATCGGAATGGCAGACACCGCTGCCTGTGCTCACTGTGGCAGCTAGGCAACCACTGCGCACGTCCTGTGTCCATTGTCCTCAATAGAGCTCCAAGAGAAAACAGCTCCCAGCAACGCTAGCACACCCCTCGATGACCAGGCCGCTTCCGAACAATCAATTTTGGAGTGCCAGAACGTTCGAGCTTCCAACCGAACGCAGACGAAAGCGCTGCTGAAGTTTCTGCGCTCAACCGGCCTCGCTAAACGACTATGCAACTTCCGTGCTTGAGTGGGTGCGGTCGTTCTTTCGTGTTTTTTTTTACCCTTTCCTCGTTTTTTTTTCTTTTTTACCTTTGTGTCGCCCCTTACCCATTCAACAGTGCAGGGTAGCAAACTGAAAAACTTTCTTCTGGTTAACCTCCTGCCTTTCACTTGACCTTTTTCTCTCTTTCTCTCCCAGGCGGTATATGCAAAATCCGTCTTTCGTAATCGAAGAAAGGGCCCTGTAAACCCTAAGGGCATGTAATGTGAGCACTAATATTGTAGCGATTCTTTCCGATCGATTCTACTCCACTTTTATCGTCAACCTTTCGCCGCTAGCTCATCTCTCTCTGGATGCGTGAGGAGCGTCGTTCTGACCACTGGCAATTGAATTCCGAAAAGCGCGAAAAACAAAATAGCATCGGAAAAGGCATCGCTACAAAATCGCGACCACAGTTCTGTCGCAGGCACAAAGCGTTCACGAGGCACTGGCCACCATGCCGATGCGACAACAGCGGCGTTCGGTAAAGCAAATTACCAGTCATATGCGACATATAGTAAAGTTGCGTCGCATCGAAGCATAAACAAGCCAGTATTTATAGTAGCAGGTGCAATGATCAGTGAGTGCATTCGCCAGTTCGCACATTTCGCTAAATTGCGATGTTATACACTGCGACGAGCAAGTAAACGAAGTAGGCTGAGCGTCAACCTTTCAGTGCGCGTTAGGAGTGCGCGAAGACCAATTGTGAGCTCGTTTTCTTCTTTTCGCTTCCTTGACCCTCTTAGTGTAAGGTGTCTATAGTGGAACGGTTGCACCTTCTTGAACGAAGATTGACGGGAGTACACGACGGTTACCTTCGTGAACCTCTCTCTCTCTCTCTCTCTCTCTCTCTCTCTCAGCAGAAACGCTTCTACGCGTCGGGCTGAACAGTGGCTATGCAAATTTGCGTAAGTGGCAATTCATGGGTCACACGTGTGTATTACGCTCTGAGCGTTGTATCCAGGAGGCGGCGCATACTCAGTCGCGCACAGTCAAATTCGCGCGAGGGCTAATGAGTACGGCGTGCTGCAACCTTCGCCTGCGCTACAAGGTCAGCAAAGCGAAGGTCGCGAGCTCAACTTGCAAGAACATCTTATTCCCCAAAAATATATGCAGTGGTAACCACTGAAACATTAAGCGCAATTTCGTGAGCCGTCCTAAATACTTAAAGCAACAGAAGTAGGCGACTGTAGCCTGTAACCTGTGTGCTCCGCACGGATAGCTCATAACTGTGGACGTGCTACGGCTTGCAGCAATCCACAGACGGTATACCAGCATTTCCAAACGTAGACGCGACGAATCGTTTCCTCGTCACTCTGATCGCTTCGAGGCTAATTTCCGGCAGCTGTCGATCGCAAACAAGCATCGTCGCGGCTCCTTCTGGTGGGATAGATGTCACGCGACAGGGGTAAATGGAAGCCATCATCGATTGCACCGGTGGACAGCTGGTATACACGGAACGGGAAACATGCGATGACCGCTTCTAGCAGCAAGCGCGTGTCAAAATTTATGCTCTCGCGTTTCTTAGCGTTACCATGGGACAGCGCGAGGGCATACAGTGAAAGGGAGCCGACGCAACGCACCACCAACGAGCAGGAATATATATGCGAAGCTCGCGATCACGCAACGACAGACCGCTGTAGGCCGCGCAGCAATTCGGCAATTCGCCGGTGACGTCTTGCGAGGGGAAGCAGAGGCCGCTTCTTCGCATCGGCAGCCCCGATCGGGCTCCGCTGGAGTATATGGGCTCTCCTCCATTAAAGCTTGCCCCGCGGTCGTGGTAAACAACTTGCATCGTCTGCGGAAGCGGAAACTCGGTAAGGCGCACTGGTTAACGTTTGTTTGAAATAACGTCCCGATGAGTTGCAACGGATGCCCTGATAGACGAGGCTTCCAAATTAATTACGACCCAACGACGTCTCTTAAGGGCCACCGTAGTGTCAAATATACACCGCGCTTTCGCACTCCGCTAATTGGCACGCGGCTCCCAACCGGGATTCGAACCCAGCGGCGAGGACTCTCGCAGCGCACGCCATTCTGCTAGATGAGCACTATAAGCTCACAGGAACAAGCGCACGTGCCCACATGTTTCCCAGCTCTTTCGCTCCAACAGATACTCGACGCATTTGCGATAGAATACTATACGGGCACAAGTAGCAACAACCGTTGGACAATAAAGTTTATTCAATTCAACACAACTCCATTCTCACGTCAATTTCATTCGAACGTGCCTCGATGAAACTGCGATATAACTGCACACACTTTACAGTTTTCTGCGCAATTGATGGGCTGTTTATTTTACTGTGTTAAAATTTCGCGCAAAGCTAGCGGCCATATATTGTTCATCAAGTTCTGTAATTAAAACAAGCGCTATATTTTAAGAAAACACACAAGAAAAGAAAGCACTTGCAGAAATTTTCTTTAGAGTAGTAAAACCCCCGTCGCATCGGCCATTCAAGGAGTTCACACAAACCCTCATCACGTCGGAAAGTATTTAATTAGACGTCCAATAGTGGAGCGCTAAACTGAACCTCGTTCTTCCATGTTTCATATAGACTACGTACGACGTCCCACCTGACGTTAAAGGGACACTAAAGGCAAATAACAATTTATGTCAGAGTGAAAGCCCAATGTATGACAACTTCAAAAACGGCAATATTATCAACAGCAGTGCCCTACTTACCGAGAAATTAAGCTAAATGTATCACATGATGAGCGCCACGGGTGGACATTTTCGAAGTGATCCCGATGACGTATGGATGTCGGCCTACAATAAATCACTAGTAATCAAACTAGCAGCAGTAAAAAAAGAACCTTCCGAGCATCAAAAGACGTAATAAAATGCTGTTTTGTTCGTTTCCGCTTCATTCATGGAAAAAAGAACGTCCGTGGCGTTGCCATATGGGGAACGGCGCGCGTGGTTCAAAGGTTCCGTTTTCGCCGAACTGCGCCTCGCCCGGCGCCCTGCTTCGCTCACGCGGTCGCGTCTCAGGTAGTTTCGGGATCGCGTACTGCCGCGTGTTTTTGCGCGCTCGTGAAAGTCGCTCTGACCGAAGTTCGACAAAATGCCGCATGCATGTGATATTGCCGGATGCCCGAATGGTGCACAACGCCAGTGCTGCAGCAAGGAAACCGGTGTGCCTTTTAACTGGGTGCCGCGGAATGAACCCTTACGCTCGATGTGGCTTAGTGCCATGCCATTGCGCCAGTGTGCTGAACAGTCAAAACCTCTGCGTGTGTGCTCGCTGCGGGACTGCGGGACTGCGGACAGCTTCGATGGCTTCGATGGCCGTTGTTGCTACTGTGGGTCCCCGTGTCGGCGGCCGCGCAGTAAAAGCGGGCAACGTTGGGCACGGCAGCAGTGACGTATGAAAGTCGTATTTTCAGGCGGGAGATTTGAAGCGCGCTAACGCGATGCGGACCACTAAAAACGTGTTTTTATTTCAAATAAGCACTTCCTTGGCAAAAAAGCAGCACTCCGAGGTTTCTGGACCGCTATTTCAACAATCAACGTCGACTTAATATTTGCCTTTAGTGTCCCTTTAACACAGCAGCCGCGTTTCCTGCACGCCTGCAAATCTGTTTGGGTGTCGGGGCCTCCAATTCATGATGAATATCCCAATTACGTGAGACTCTTAGGACGTCAAGAAATATGAGTATGCCATATATTGTGATGCCCTACAATTTTTCGAACGAACAAATGCCGTCATGTTGGAATTTAAATACTAATTAACAAGTTTTTGTAATTTATTGATTCCAGTGTGACTTTAGCAGCGGCAAAGTACTTTCGCCCCGACGTAGAGTTCCTGTGTGAAAACGGCAGGTGATCTACTGTAGCATTTTATGAAAAATCTGTATTGTCTAAAAAAATTCTAGTGTACAATATGCGCAGTGACTCCCAATATGTTCGTTCTTTCAGCTACTGTCGGACAGGTTGCAGTATGCCTTTCAAGTTTCAAGATAAACGAAGCTATATTAATCAGCCCACGTTTACAAGCAAAACTACCGAAGTGGAGGTAGACAATCTCAGGCTGCGGAAGAAGCACAAAACGCCATAAAATATTCAAGCTTTGTATCATGTACACAACGTGCCCATTGCAAAGAAGCGAAAAAAATTATCTTCGATAACACCACTGCCTCCGACTATTTCAGTAAAAGAAACCCGAGAACCAAAACATCGGCTGCGATGACCAACACCACAGATCGAGAGAGTGACCCTGTTAAAACTACTTAGCGCGTTACATCTAATGAATTCCCGGACTCTGCATTACTCCGTGTATTCTGCACAATAGGCAACACCGTGACGAGAAATTCCAAAAATGCTTGAGTAT